>NC_044306.2:119389059-119689059 GCF_007474595.2 Lynx canadensis | reverse complement strand
CAGTTAAAAACACGAGTGCAAGAAGAATACTCAAGGAACAGAAAAGCAATGAGGTACATCCATCTGACAGCATGTGCCTAGACAATGAAATTCAAGAAGGGGCCTAACCTCCAGGGTTCAAATCCCGGCTCTAACCACTTGCTAGTTATGTGACCTTGGGCAAGTTACCTCACCTCCCAGTTTTATCCTCTGTACAGTGGATGTGATAAAGTAGTACCTACCTTATCCCATTCTTCTGGTCCCATGTGCCTCCTTGCTATCCCTCTCTCTGGGACCCTCTTCCTCATATACCTCAATGGTTAGCTCCTTCATTTCACTTGGACCTCCATGAAAATTTCAGCTTATCAGCGAGGCACCCTGGGCTTTACTGATATCCTAGCTTCCTTTTCTTCCTAGCACTTTTTTTTTAAGTGTATTTATTTTTGAGAGAGAGTGAGCAAGCATGAGCAGGGGAGGGGCAGAGAGAGAGGGAGACAGAGAATTCCCAGCAGGCCCCACGCTGTCAGTGCAGAGCCCGAAGTGGGGCTCAAACTCATGAACCATGAGATCATGACCTGAGGTGAAATCAAGATTTAGACACTCAACCTACTAAGCCACCCAGGTGCTCCTTCTTCATAGTACTTCTAACCACTCCCGGAGTTATATGTTTATTTAATTATGTTATCCTGTCTCACTCCCCCAAAATGAGATCTCTTTCATAGAAGGGACTTGTTTTTCTGATGAGTCTTCTGCACCCAGAATGGAGACTTGCATAAAGAAAGTTCTTAATACTTCTTGAATATTTCTTAACTGGAAGGTTAAGTGAGTTTGTATTAAGTGTCTTGATATAAATGTTCAGTATGGGTTAGTCATTGTGGTAGCTACTGTCACTCTTCAGAACAGAAAGGTAAGGGCCCTTTCTGGATGCCCAGTGTGGAGACCTACTGATCATAGTGATGGTGATCCTTACTTTAGGAAGAAATGCCTTGATCATCAGGTACATGCTGCGGACATTGAGATTCATCGAGAAGTCCCAGTCCTTCTCCTCACAGTCCAGGATGGTTCCATGATGGACAAAACTGGAAGAGGGATTAATCAGTGGGGAAAAATGATCATTTAGGATTTCTATTGTACTTCCTTATCATTTTATATTGTTATTTATTGACTTAAACCTTACGAAGATTTTAGCAATTCATAGAAACACTTAGTACATTAAGTTAGTAAGTATCCAACAGCTTAAGCTAAATAAATTTATTTGAAAACAAAATCCTTCTTTTGAAAGAAAGGCAAAGGCTTGGGGCCACCGAACATAAGAAGCTCTATGGCAAGTGCACAGGAAATAGCAAAAACAATATCAAAAACAAATGAGAACATGATACGCGCCCCGACTCCTATTTCATAAGCAACAGTGCCCTCAGGTGGCATAGATTTAACATTTTCAAAAGGAAATCAAATTGCAAAGGAAAACCATTGTCTCAACATCTCAGGGTAGCAAAGTGATATCGGTATCATATAGTTCTAACATATTGAGTAAACAAAGCAGAACAAAACAAAACTCTTAAAGCAACTTTCACTTCTTTTCCAGTCATACTCTTCTTTATAAAAAAATTTTTTTTAGTGTTTATTTGTTTTTGAGAGAGAGTGCAAACAGAGGAGGGACAGAGAGAGGGAGACAGAGAATCTGAAGGAGGCTCCAGGCTCTGAGCTGTCAGCACATAGCTCGATGCGGGGCTCAAACTCACGAGCTGTGAGATCCTGACCTGAGCTGAAGTTGGACGCTTAACCGACTGATCCACCCAGGTGCCCCTCAAGTCACACTCTTAAATAACCTTCTCATCCTTTGTATGACAGCAGGAACCCACGCTCTATTTCTATATCCCTTACCTTGCTGAGAATTTAATATGTAGATATTAAAAAACCAGTTCTGCTAACTGATTTTTTTGTCATGGCTCTGAGTATATTCTCATATAAGGGATGAGCAGTTTATTTATGTAGCAGATTGTCATAAATTGTTAGTTTAATATCCACACAGTGTAACCTATGACAAACTATACATATATATATATATATATGTATATATATATGTGTGTGTGTGTATATATATATATATATATATATATATATATACATACATACACACACACATTTTTTTGGTGCAGAAACATAATGATTAGGAAGAACAAAAATGTATTAGAAGGCTCTGGAATTTTTCCGTCAATGCGGCAGTACAAATATAACAGAACATAAGAAAAGTGGAATGTCACTTAGTTCCTGTGTAAACCTCGGCTGTACTCATCTCTACTGTCTCGCCTGAGCAGGGAAAGTCCCAGCACGAGCTGCTCCAGTTCCAGCCTCTCCTCATTCATACACGGTTCAGCACGTTTGGTATCATCTGCATAAGTTCAATTAAGCCATTCTCTTTGTGCTCTATACAGAGATGCAACACGGAAACTTCTTTTGCTGGGTGGAATTCATTGTCCCAGTAAGAAACACTGAGCTTGGGATGTGTAAAGGAGTTGCTAGAATGCCATGCCAAAAAATTGGGAACACCTGCATTTCAATAAGCTGAGTACTTGGTTTCTGGTAAATATACTTTGCTTTAAAGACACCTCCTGGGGGCGCCTGGGTGGCGCAGTCGGTTAAGCGTCCGACTTCAGCCAGGTCACGATCTCGCGGTCCGTGAGTTCGAGCCCCGCGTCGGGCTCTGGGCTGATGGCTCAGAGCCTGGAGCCTGTTTCCGATTCTGTGTCTCCCTCTCTCTCTGCCCCTCGCCCATTCATGCTCTGTCTCTCTCTGTCCCAAAAATAAATAAACGTTGAAAAAAAAAAAAATTTAAAGACACCTCCTGGAGGGGTGCCTGGGTGGCTCAGTTGGTTAAGTGTCCGACTTCGGCTCAGGTCATGATCTCACCGTTCGTGGTTCAAGCCCCGCATCAGGCTCTGTGCTGACAGCTCAGAGCCTGGAGCCTGCTTCAGATTCTGTGTCTTCCTCTCTGCCCCTCCCCTGCTCATGGTCTGTCTCTCTCTGTCTCAAAAATAAATAAAAACATTCAAAAAAAATAAAGACACCTACTGGAAAATGGTTTTTCATTTTATTTTATAAGTCTTAGTGGAGCGTCCACAGCCAGTCCATTGCTGTGAGCCTATGACCAGCCTTAAGATTAACAGGTTTGGATTAATACCAGTTCTCTTGAGACCATCATTTTCCTTAGGACTCAAGTCCATGTCTGCTTTTTTTTTTTCCTTAAGTTTATTTATTTATTTTGAGACAGAGTGAGAGAGAGTGCATGTGCATGCAAGCAGGGAAGCGACTGAGAGAGAAGTGGGAGAGAGAGAGAGAGGGGATCTCAAGTGGGCTCCACACTATCAGTGCAGAGCCTGAAGCCCATGTTCACTTCTATGGCTGTCTTATTTGCTGAATCTTACTTGGAATAAAATTTGTCTAAAACGTAACTATATTTCCTAAGAAATATATTATGGTTCATGATGAACAATTATGCCTTATTATCAAAAATTTTTTTAAAGTTTATTTATTCATTTTGAGAGAGTGAGACAGAGCATGAGCCAGAGAAAGGCAGAGAGAGAGGGAGACAGAGAATCTCAAGCAGGCTCCACAATGTCAGTGCAGAGCCTGATGCAGGGTTTGATCTCACGAACCGTGAAATCATGACCTGAGCCAAAATCAAGACTTGGATGCTTAACTGACTGAGCCACCCAAGTGCCCCTTACCAAAACTTTTTAAATAAAAGTCATATAAAACCTTCTGTAAGGAGAGTGAAATGGAAAAGTATGAATTACCCAGCAACATTAAAGAGAACATCAAGTCTCTCAACTTCATTGGCAAACTGATCAATTTGTTTCTTCTTTGTGACATCAAGGGCCCGAATCTGAATACCTGAAAAACAAAACAAAGTACACAATTTATCTTTACTCATAGAAATGTTTAGCCTTGAAGATTTAGCTGTTCTGAAGTGTGAAGACTGTAGTATTTGTCCAGTTAGACTTCACAGGATTGTCGGCCATTAGTAGGGTCTTACCAATCTTAAGAATCTCATTAGTAAAAATCTTGAAGTCCTCCCCATCTTTTTTTTTTTTTTTTTTTTTTTTTTTTTTAAGTAGGCTCCACAGCAAGCATGGGACTTGAACTTACGACCTGACATCAAGAGTCGGAGGCTCTACAGACTGAGCCAGCCAGGTGCTCCACCTTGACTTCTATAGTAGATGCTTCTCAGCAAACCAGCAGCAATACCTGCAAGTGGGCTCATTCTAGTCCCGTCTTTCAACCCAGAGGTTGAATCACTGCTACAGTGATGCTGAATTCTGTCTAAGGGGGAAGGACAGGGGCAGTGGGATAAGAGATGGTTTCTATTTGTGCATTTTACCTTTATGTCAATTGTATTATCGACTAGAAATGACTTTGAGGATCACAGGTACCATCACTTATTTCTGGACCAAATTCCAAGAAGAAATGACAGGCCACAAGAAGGGATGAAAACACTAGTCATGAGAGAGTTAGCATGGGGTCTGAGGCAGACACACTGTACTAGCTACTAAAAAAATATGCTCTAATGCTTTCATTAAGCAGCAGTCATAATTTTTATGATTTAAAAAATATATGGTTTATTATTCTATTCTTCCCTTTTGCATATAGAAAAGAAAGATTATAAATAAAGGGAGGACTAGAATGGAGTTTCAGAAGGACTTTCCTTTCCTCTGTGCTTTTCTACAGCAGCTTCCCTTAGATTTGTTGAAATGATAACTCAGTCTAATTCAGTTAACTAATTCAATGAACTAAATTATGTTTGATCATGCAACCTATTCTATTTTGCTGAAACAGTTAACTTTGAAATGAGTTCTACGTTCTGATTTCTTTCTGAGTAACGCCAATTAAAGCCCTTTGACGTCGGAGTTAGGTTCGGTGTGGTACAGTAAGGGGCAATATGCACTTGAACAAGTTAATCTCTTATAGTTTCTGATCATGACATGTGATTTTAAGGCTGAGCTGTCTCCAATATGGTGGCCACTAGCCACATGTGGCTGGCTACTAAGCATGGATGGGAAATGCAGCTAGTCTGAACTGAAATGTGCTGTAAATGTAAAATACACATGGATTTCAGAGATTTAGTGTAAAAAATGTAAAATTTTCTATTGTAATGTTTTACAATTGCATATGTTAAAATTATAATATTTCAGATACATTGAATTAATTAAAATACATTATTAAAATTAATTTCACCTGTATCTTTTTACTTTTTAAATGTAGCCACTAAGAAAATTTACACTTGCACATATGGCTCATGTCATGTGTCTATTGGACAGCGTCTCCCCCAGAGGGAGGCAGAGAAGTGGAAAGTCATCATCAAAAGTTAACGTAACAGGGGCACCTGGCTGTTGGTGGAGCATGTGACTCTTGACGTTGGTTGTGAGTTCAAGCTCACCATTGACGAAAGCTTACTTAAAAAAAAAAAAAAGTTAACAACTATTAAATTTTCACGTGTAATTTTGTAATTGAGTACTGAATCCTTCAACATTTTGGCTAAACAAAAAAAATTTAAGCATACATCTTAAAATTTTGTTTATACATTTAAATGTATAGATTTTTGTCTGTAGGTTCACAGAATACAGATTTTTAAAAAATGTTTATTTATTTTGAGAGAGAGAAAAGTAGAGAGAGGGAGAATGCAAGAGGAAGAGAGGCAGAGAAAAAGGGAGAGGGAATCCCAAGCAGGTTTTGTGCTGTCAGCATAGAGCCCAACATAGGGCTCAGTCTCACAAATCATGAGATCATGACCTGAGCTGAAATCGAGAGTCAGATGCTTAACTGACTGAGCCGCCCAGGAGCCCCACACAGAATATAGACGTGATAGCAGGGAAAAAGGCTCTAAAAAAGGCCAGCAGAACCGAGCAGCTAAGGACTTTTCTTTCAACATGTGAACAATATTGCTTTATAATACCTTGTAGATTCTGAATCCCAAGTTCAAAGTGCTGAGTTGCTTACCAGGGTACTTTTCTAGTTCCTGAAGTTTGGACTCATTGATATCTGTGGCTATGACTTTGGCACCTTCTCTTGCAAAAGCCTGGTAGACACAATGTACAAATAAATCCTTTGTTTATTCGATTTGATTCCATTCTCATGAGTGGAAAGTCATTTAGCCTTTCCTCCCTTATCTTATTTTCATTGTTTTACCTATAAAATAGGTGGAATTTTAAGCTCTCTACTCTCATTTCACCCTTCCCATTGTTAATATTTTTACCATTAATTAGAACAACATGACATACATTGTGCTTGTCATCTGACTTTATGCCTGTAAGCATTATCAAATAAAAGAGTGTTTTTAAAAACTAGGACTCTGTTACTGACACCTCTCAAAATACTATTCTGTGATGTGATAGCCTGTATTTCATTTCTGAGCTAGTTCTTATTATTTTCCATTTTTTACTATATCCCAAATAATAAGAGAAAATGCGTTATTTTCACACTTTTTCTCCTAAGACTATATTACTGTTTTCATAAATGTCAAACCATACCCTATTATACTGTAAGTGCATTAATGAGTTCAGGTGTGGGTTATAATGCACAAGAAGTGGATATAAATTAGAAGGTGAAAGTAACCTGATAGTCTTGTATCTCTGGAATCCTGCATCTGAATTGACAATTACAGAAAGCAATACATTCCTGGAGGTCCCCTGCAGTAAATATATCATCGTGCAGAGAAACTGAGGCAGAGAATTAAGTTTCTCAGAGTCCAAGGTTATCACTGATGTCGCATAATAAACATGTGAGGTATTCATTCCTTCACTTGCCCTGGGTCAAGGCTAGTGAGTTTTCTTTTTGTAACCTCAGACAACAGAAGCACAAAAGTAAAACAAAACAAAATCAAAGCCAAAAACAACCAAAAACGAGAGCAGAATTAAATAACCATGGGCTGTGTCCACATAATTTAATACCTCAAAAGTTAGTAAGCTAACAAGAAATAATAACTTACTATGGCAGCTGCCCTCCCAATCCCCTGAGCAGCAGCGGTCAGGACAATGATCTTCCCATCAAGTCGACCCATCATGGAACCTGTGGTTCAATCTAGAGACATGTGTATTTAATGGCTTACACTGCAGCATGTGGTCCTGTGCAGTGACATCTAGAATGAACTTAAAGGTAGCATTTCTATACAGATAGTCCATCAACTGAATTCTCCAAGAATGCTGACTCTAGATACGTAGCTTTGTAAATCAAAAACATTTAGCATAACCCATTGAAGTGATAGCCGGCAACAGACAGACATGGGACTTCAACCTACCATTTGGTTTCTTCACTACTTAGAGAAGACAGCCTCTGATACTGATACAGCAGGGGAGGAGTCCTTCCCCTCACTACCACCACTCTCTCTATACACACTTTTTTTGGCATTGTATGTGTCCTTACTACTTGGGGCTGCTTCCCAATTTCTCTGCTATAAATTTTTGTTGGGGTTTGCACTATCAATTGTCCATGGCTTTTCCTTCTCCCTTGGAAAGATTTAGTGGTTGGCCTCAGAGAGTCATTGAACAAAAGAACTGGAAAAATAAAATCATGTCCAACACTCCCATTTTGTAGAGGGGAAAACTGATCTGACTTGCTCGAGGTCACAGAGCCAGTTAATGACAGAACCAGAACTAAGCTCAATCCTCCCGACTCCTTTGCTATGTGAAATTCCACTCCACAATGCTGCTGATCCTCTCTTAAAGTAGTGACACTTTATCAGATACCATCAATAATTTTCAAACTGGAGACTGAGAAATTCTGACATCGGGAAAATAAGATACGCATAAGATATCTGGTGCTTGGATTGTAGATTCTGGGATAAGAGGAATGGCTCATGACGAGATTAGGGGTGGTTAAGAGTCAGATGATGATCAACTGAGGCTGTCTTCAAGGACCTGGGCGTCTTTTCTCACCCTGCTGTACTTTATGGCTGCCTCTGATCTCACACCAAGTCACAAAATGGCTACTTTGTCCCAAGGCATCTCATCAGCATTCAGGCAAAAAAAAAAAAAAAAAAAAAAAAAAAAGGTGGGGTGGTGGTGGGAAATAAAAGCCAAAAAAGCCTTTCAGAGAGTCCTCACTTTCTAGTCAACAAGGAAGCCCTTGCCAAACATTTCAGCCTACATTTCACTCGCCAGCTCTAGCAGCAAAGGCTAGGAATTTGAGAGTTTTGCTTTCTGGCCTCTATTAAGAGAAAAGCTGGGGGAAGGGGTGCGTAATTGGGTGGGTACCCAGTGAACTTACTTAAATAGTACATGTACAGATAACCTACACGCTCACTGCTCAATTACCTGCCTAAAAAAATACAGGTAACTAGCTAGTCTTGCCTAAAGGGTTCACATGATCTAGTGCTATCTTTGTGAATATATCTCTGCTGTCTTCTGCCAACCTTGGCATTTTGCTGTAATCAAGCCTTCACACTTTATCTAAGCTCGGAATGCTGAGCGGCCAGTTACTCCTGTGGATAATGGGCACTGAAGGACTGATGAAATGAGTGCAACACAAGAAGACATGTATTTTGGAAAGATCACTGGAGCAGACCTTGGGGAGTGGGTGGTTTCCTTGGGAGGGTGCTGCGGGGGCCTGAAGGGCCGAGCGTGAAATAGCAGGGATGGGAAGGGGGGGCTGGATCAGAGAAGCATTTGAGACGTGACACAAGGCCTGGTCACCAGTGCCCTATCTTCGGAGAGATCATGTGGTCTGCACCCTGCCTCGCGGCTGCGAATTAGGCCTGCGGATTGCAGGTCCAGGAGAGGACCTCGTGGTTCGCGTGGTTCTCGCAGTCTCCGCACGCCCACCCGCACGCTGTGAGACCTGGGCGCGAGTGCGCACCACCACCAAGGCTGACTCTTTTCTGGGGGACACGGGGCTCTTTCCGGGGCCTTGCGGACCCTCCAGTCATTGCACTGCCTTCCTGCCCAGGGAGGGAGGAGGGGCTCCCTCGTGGTCTGACGGCCGGTTCCCTCTCATTTTCTCTCACACCAGCATTTCCCCTTATAACTCTCCTGCATGTTTACCTCTGTCTTGGAGTTTTGCTTCTCCGAGGGCCAGACGAACAACCCGCTCCAGGGACCTGCTTAGAGTCTCACTGATATCTCTCGGATTAAATCTGCGTTTGTCATGCGCCAGAGAAACTGAGCTTTTACACTGCCTGACCTACTCTGATGCCATGGATTTTCTCTACTTATTTTGTCTTTATTCTTACACGAGTGATACGTTTTCACTTTAAACATGTAAAGAGTTGAGAGATATAACCATATATACTATAGAAAGTAAGAGAATCCAATCATCTCCCCCCCCCCCCCGAATCCTGGGCGTGGTGTATTAAAAAGCGATTATT
Organism: Lynx canadensis; assembly: GCF_007474595.2. Lineage (NCBI taxonomy): Eukaryota > Metazoa > Chordata > Mammalia > Carnivora > Felidae > Lynx > Lynx canadensis. The sequence continues at coordinate 119,679,722 of NC_044306.2, read as the reverse complement.
TTACACCTCTGTCAATTGCTGGCGTCAGGAACATGACACTGAAGGCACACACCAAAGGTGTCCCTAGGAATCTCTGACACCAGGAGAAAGAAGCACTTACTACTGAACAATTGCTGGAGCACAGAGTAGCCACTTTGCTCACTCCGATATCTCCCCTAGCTAGCCTTGGCTTTCTGGAACCAGATTTTGGGGCTAAAACCTGTTAGAATAAACTACATTATTAAATATAAATGGGTTTATTTGGGAAAATGAGTGCAAACGTGGCCTTAAATGGTAAAATCCAACGTGAAAAGCACATTGAAAAACTAATATACCAGAGTTTCAAACTTGTTAAAAACACACCCTTACCCTGACCTAAGATTAATGTTGAAATAGGTAACTTGCAGAACAAAGCAAAAATCTAAACCTCTTCTTTTCCCAGGCTAAAATTAAATTTAGAAAATATTAGGAAATCTTACTTTAGAGCAGCAAGTGGACGGCGTCCTCCAGATCCCCGTGCGAGCAACAAACTTGAGACCTTTGTGCAGGAACAAGTCAGGCGCTTAAAGATGCATGTTGGGATTTGTAGTTTCGTTCAGTTTTAAGGAGTCGCACGTTTGTATAGTATATACGTGTGTGTGCTGCCATCTAGTGGAGCTCATCTAGAACTGTTAACTCCAAGGAGAAGGTGAAAACTGGAAAAGCCCCCTTACAGCTTACTTAGGACGTGGAAATCATTTGCTTCACTTTAACGGGTCTTTGTTGTTTGTTGGGGTCTATTATGCGCTCTTCTAGGATATTTACATTTTAATGAGTAAGAAATTTCACGTGAAAGAGAGCAGGGCAATAAAATAGAAGGGCCCTAGATCATTTAAGATAGTGGAGGCTTCCTTCCTGGCCCTTCACCAAGATTGTTTTGAGGGAGAGAAATAAAAATTCTCTCATTTTAAGGCATAGTTACGGTTGTTTCGTCACAGTCTACTCTAACACTAGTACATATTTAGTGGCAGAGTGCAGGCATCCTGACTACCCTGAGGAGGCAGGGTCCAGGCAACACTTCAAGCTTCACAGTGTGGAGGCTTGAAAGGGAAGGACATGTTGGGGAGGAGCAAAAAAAAATCAAGCTCCGCTGAAGAGAACAGATATTAGAGATTGAAAAGAAAGGATGAGGTCATGTGTGCTAGGCTTAGTCATTCATACTTATCAGGTGTGTAACTGAGCAGGGTGATTGTGTAAGTTATTTTCTGCATTACTATTTAAGTTGGTTTACTCAACATGCACCCACCTCACTTTCCTCTGCCTTTTATTTTATAAAGGTCGGAAAACAAAACTCTCAAATTCCAGCCTCTTTTGCTGCTAGTGCTGGCCAAGGAAACACAAGCTGAGGAGGACTTCCTTCTTGGATAGAAAGGCAAGGCCACTCTGAAACGCTTTCCATTTTTGCCCTTTCCTTGCTTTTTCCTGGAATGCGAATATTCCTTGGGACATGGCAGCCATTTTGTGACTTGGTACGAGGTCAGAGGCACACATTAAGGACAGAGCCCGGTAAGGGAAGGAACCTGATGGCTTGAAGACAGCCTCAGTGCCTCAGCCCTAGACGAACTCCTCTGTGCTCCTTATATGAGAAAAAGTTAACTTCATTAGATTGTTTTTCTCCAGGTTTTTTTGTCTTTGGAACCAAGTATCTTCATAACAGTCATGATGGTTAAGAACAAAGACTGCGGAGTCTGAAAGACTAAGGTAAGCCCCACAGCTTTTCACTAGCTGAGTAAGTAACAACTCTCCAAACCCCAGTTTTCTCATCTGTTAATGAAGGTAACCATAGCACCTACCTCAGGCATGTGAGGAGGGACTAGAGGCATGTACAGATACCAGCACATTTCTTACATTTTTACTTAATAAACGTTAATGATTATTAAAATTCAATTATAGTAGATGGAAAAATTTGATTTTAAAAAATCCCTGATCTAATTTCTGCATACATCCACATACAGTTTTTGGTAAAACTGTCCCTCATTGCCTACGGTAGCTTCCAATGGAGTCTAATGATCTCTAATCATCCCCAGCTGTGCTCCTTGCCTCACTGTCTTTCCTTTAACTTTTGAGGATTTTAGAACGGATTTTATATGGACATGAGAATTCTCTAATCAAGGCCAACTCTAACACTTTCTTGGTGCAACTTTCTTCTGACCCCTTTGTCCCCAGATTTTCAACAATAATGCCTACTCTGTGATAGCCTAAGTAACATGGTGTTGTAAAAATTTGCTTACACATCTGTATTTTCCATGGACTAAATTTCTTCAAGGCTAGGGACCATATCTTTTTCACCCTTATATTGCAATCAGCATACAGTAATTTGTTTTCCAACTAAACATGAATTTCACCAAGACAGTACCTTTTGGTGTCCAGACCAGCGATTGGCACACAGTAAATGACCATTAAATATTTGCTGAGTATGAATGGCAGGCTCTTAGTTTTCTTGAATATAAATCTGCCAGGCTCTCAAGAAAATATTTCCTATGAACAATAATCTATTTGTCTTCAGTCTTGGCTTTATTTTCAGGCCAGTTTAGTGTTTTCTGACCATATTACTGCTTTTTAACATTCTTGCATGTTTCATTGTTGACTTTCGTCATTATCCTTTCACAGCCATTCATCATGATATTGAAACTCAGATCTCAAGAGTTTAACATTCTGAGGGAGATGTCGACAACATGGAGGAAAAGGGAGTCCCACCTCTCTTTTCCCCCCGAGACACTGATTTAAAACACTAAATGAACCAAAATACCTTCTTAACCTAACTAAGCCAGTTAAGAAGTTGCAGTACCCTTGGTAAGGAGAAAGCTGAGAACAGCTGCATTGAAATGGGCAAGAGCCATTTCACCTCACCTGTGGCTCCACCCATCCCACCCCACCCCTTTCCCAAGCTAGCACAGTTCGATCTCTGGCTCCTGGTTTCCCCAGGGGAGTAGGGGGAAAGAAAAGAGTGGAAAATTCATCCAAAATTCTTTCCATATGGCAGCCCAAGGGACTGGTTTCTGTCTTGACTGACTTGGGAGGCTGATGGAACTGGCATAGTTGGCACTAGACGGCCTGCAGTGCCCCAGAAGGAGACCGGAATGGTTCAGCACACTTGGGAGAGAGGAGGAAGAGTAGAGTATGTGCTTGGTGTTCCAACTTTTTGGAAGGCTGTCCAAGACTGATATTTGTCTTATCTACCTGGGGTGCTAATGGGAGGCTGAGATGCTTTGGATGCCTGGGGGCTAATGAGAACAAAGGAGAGCAGGTGGCTTCTTACTGCATTAAAGAACATGTTGTACTGCAGACAGACACCAGAGGGAGCAAGAGATCCAGCTCTCAGAAAAGAAATTGGCAAATTATACACATAGCCCAGAGAAGTCATATCCCCCTAAAAAGTTTTCAGAGACCCCTGGCATCTATGACCAGGCTGACTGGTGTAAGCATTCCCCTGTGTGAAGCAATCTGTATACTAGAAGAGGTGGCTGCTTTTTCAAATGCATTAAACTCAGCAAAAAATCAGAAAGCACATGTACACACAAAGAGAAGCATGACCTGAAGGAACAAAATAAGTCTCCAGAAACTAACGCCAAAGAAAAAGTGATCTATGAATTACCAAAGAATTCAAAACAATAGTTTTAAAGATGCTCAATGATCTACAAGACAATGCAGATAGGCAACTACATGAAATTAGAAAAACAATGCATGAACAAAATGACAATATTAACAAAGAAATAGAAACTATAAAAAAAGAACCATAAAGAAATTCTGGACCTGAAGAATACAATGACTGAATTAAAAAATTTACTAGAGGGGTTCAGTAGCAAGACTTGATCCAGGAGCAGAAAGAATCAAAGAAAAAGGAATAAAGAAACATGAAGAAAGCCTAAGGTTCTCATGGGACATCAGCAAGTGGACCAATATATGCATTATGGGACTTCCAGAACAGAGAGAGGGTCAAAAAATTTATTTGAAGAAATAATGGCCCCAAACTTCCCAAATCTAAGGAAATGGACATCCAAATTCTAAAGTTGAGCAATATTCTACTAGATTGGATACCTGATGACTGATTACGTTTAATGGACTTAGTTTTATTATCCAGGTGAACCTACTACCTTGAGTTACTGTTATTCAATGGAGGAGCAGACATTGTCAAGAAACAAATCTGCAGCTCTGCTATAGTGTCTTATTGGGGGAAGAGTGGAAAGGAGAAACAACTCCGAAGGGACTGGCTTGGGGGAGACAGTTACTGGAAGGGACACCTTCCCTTAGCCCTAGTGAATGTCTATGATAGTATATTAAGGGAAAATATCCATCCATAGATTGTAAAATGATGGCTATGATGTAATTCACAATCTCTTCCTTTGAATGAATTTTATCAAAGAGCCAAGAATGCACTGAAATCACTAACTGTTCTAAACCTATGCAACTTGCTGTTTTATGTGATTTTTCAAAGTCTTATGATTTAAAAGTAGTAACAGATGCTCTCTAAAACCATAGTTCTTAACCTCCTATAGGGTGACAGATCCCTTTAAGAATATGATAGGAGTATGGACCCAAGTATCCTAGAAAAATGAGTTTACATACAAATTAACATAAAATTTCAGAGGTCTTACAGACTGCATGAAGCCCATCCACAGATGCCTTATGTATGTGTGGGGACTCTGGGTTTCTAAGATTTTCTACTTTGATAGAAACTCAGGTGTTGTTTCCTCATGTCTGAAATACAAGGGTAGGATAAATGGTATGAAGTTCTTACCGCTGGGAGTAAAATGCAGCACAGTACAAAGTGTAATAGCAAATCAACCAATTTAGAGTTCTTGTATAGGGAGTGGGTGGGTACAGAAAAACAAAGAGAATTTTTGTATTTATTATAGCAAAACAAAGATCAGACTAGAAAATGAAGAGGTCACAGCATTTTGCTGTCCCTTAGCAACTTAAATCCAGGAAGCATGTATATATTCTTGTAGCAAAATTCTGAAAGTCACCAAACGAGTACAGCCAAATATACCCTGAATACCCCACCAAGAAACCATCAATATTACATAAAGTTGTGATTCAGAACCACTAATTAAACATTTATTCAATGTTCAAGGCACTTAAAAAGTAGTTCATAATGTTAATTAAATGACACTTTATGTATTAGGCCTTAGAATTACCTAAGTCATGTGTAAAACATTACATTAATAAAGATGAATACATTTTGCATATGCATGGAAAGACTGGAAATTTCCTTCAATAATTTTATTCTTTAAAAAATATATAAATAAATAAAACAATTCAATTTCTAAAGTATTACCACATTCAAGGAGGTTTTGCTATCAGTCATTCCAAATTATTGGAATGCATTAACCTCCTGTTCCTTCATCTTCCAATTCTAGTGGCAAAGTGAAAACTGAACTGAAATTACGTTGGACTGTGGTAACATTGCCAGGGATAGGCACATAACGTAAAAGTACAGTCATTTCTCAGCAGGAAACGCTGGGCCCCCAGGAAAGTGACAGCAGAGGAGCCTACTGGGTCTTGCACTCAGGCATATCTTTTCTTGAGGAGGTGTGCCAAAGACTTGGCTGAGGACCCACTCTCTCTGCTCCAGCAGTTTGTTCTTCTGAGAAAAAACAAAAAGAAAAAAAAAAAAACCAAAAGTAACCATATTTTATTAAAAAAACTACACGAAATTCTAATAGAATTGGAAATGTAAACAATGCTAAGACAGCAGAGATAAGAAGAATGAAAAATGACAATATGGTCATTAACCTCATGTTTGGTCATTACAAAGGTATATTTCACTTCATCAGAGTTGGAGAAGTTTATTCCCCATTTTCTCACAAAATCAATTGTTAGAAAAACCATTTTGAACATAAAACCAAGAAGCAATAAAGTCTCATTTGAAATTCATCAGTTTGAGATTCAAAGTGAAATCAAACACAGAGTGAGTCTGATTTTCTTCTGCCTGAATTTTAGGGAAAAAAAATGCTATACTAAACAAATACTATTAATTTTGGAGACTATTTAGCCATCCTTGGAAAACTTTCTTTGAGCCTTTAAAGAGCACTTCAGTTGTGTTTGTTTATAAATAATATTGATTTTCAAATGATTATATTCATATAAGTAAATGTCTCATACCTGGTCTTTGCAATTATCTCAAGTTGTTGAGAAATTTTAAATTATCTTTTATAATTCAAAATAAAAGCATTAAAATTTTCTTAGAATGGTATTTTACTAATTCAGGCTGGGACTATGTCCTTTAAGGCTGAATTGGCCAGTTTTTTGATTCATATATTATTCCAGTCTACTCTTTTTTTTTTTTTTTTTTTTTTTTTAAGCTTATTTGAGAGAGAGAGAGAGAGCATATATAAGCAGGGGAGCGGCAGAGAGAGAGGGAGAGAGAATGCCACACTGTCAGTGCAGAGCCCCGGTGGGGCTTGATCTCATGAACCATGAGATAAGGACCTGAGCCAAAATCAAGCGTCAGACACTTAACTGAGTCAGCCACTGAGCCACCCAGGTGTCCCTCCAGCCTACTCTTTTATTTATTTTACTTAAAAATAGTACCAGAGTGATCCATATATTGATAAAAAGACTCAAGCATTTCTACTTGTGGTTTCATATCATGCATGTGTCTCTGGCATTATCAGATAAAATCAAGAGGTGATTAACAGTTTCCTGGTTTTTCAGAAGACTCTTCTAAAATAGCATGTATGCATATACAGTAAAAGTTCCACATAAGTGTTAGCTAATGGAAAGTGCTTAAATGTTTGTTAAATACTATTCCATAAAATGAATAGTTTAAACATTTTTTCTTTTTCTTTTTTTTTTTTTTTTGGTTTAAACATTTTTTCAAATTGATGTCTTCCTATATCCCAAAGAGCACTTTAAGACTGAGGACTTATCTAATATTGATTTTAAAGCTGATGAGAAAGGACAGATTTCTTTTAAAGTCACACAGTAGAGTTCCTCACAAATCCACAACCTTCACTTGGGGCCAAAAATGATTTGGCAACTGCTTTCCTTAGGTGTACAATTTTGTTGCTGCAGATTTCTACAACTGTGTAATGGGATTTCTGACAGGCAGATATGCAGTCACAAAGGCTCTGGCCACACACACAATCAATGCTGTGTGGTGAGAAGGACTACAAGAAACACAGTATTACAGACTTTCTTCTGCAATGCTCTACACCTCTGTCTGGCACCCCTCCTACCATCTAGCCAGGCACCTATGACTGCTTTGACTCCCCTATCTCTCCTGTCCATCCACTTCTCTCTAGCTCTACTGAATCTGCTCAGGTCCACGCTAGTATGACCTCTTGCTTAGACAACTGTCATAAACTCTTGCTCCTATTATTTGTTGGTTACCATATAACTAAGGTGATGTGTTCAAAATTTATAACTCATTATGATCCCCTGCCATTATGTTGTTTAAAATCTTTCAAAGACTTCTTCTATACAATCTACAAACTCCCACACACCTGGCTCTTCTCCTCTTTGCCTTCAGGGCCTCCAACCACAGCAGTTTGTGTTAACTGTGCTGTGGCCATACGATCTTTCTTCTAACGCTTCCCCTGGTTATGGTCCCTCCTATCTTGGGCTGTCACTGTTCTATCTGCCAGAAATACTTTTCCCTCCCCTCTTTGTTAAGCAAACTCACATTAACCTTAGATCTCAGTTTCCTTCTTCAAGGAAGACTTCCTTAATATTCCTGCAACAAAAACCTATAATATGCCTCATAGCCTTTTATACTCTAGAATTTTACCTGTTTATTTTTGACTACTTGATTACTATATCTCCTATTGGACTATACGCTCCAGTAGAGTAAGGGACCATGTCTGGTTTTGCTTATCAATGTATCTGACACATAGTCGGAGATCAAAATTTTTTGTTGATTGAATTAATAAGTAAGTGAAGTAAGTCTATGATCTGGCTTGTGTAAAATGAATATAATGCTATTGGAAATGCTGGCCAACTGAATTGATAAGAAGGGCTTCTTCGGTAAAAGTTTTGTTTATAGTGTAGTGTCTTCATGTTTTTAACAGAGTTGCTTATTTCTCTTAGGGAAAAGCTGAAGGTTTAAGAGGCAGAATAAAGACTTAGCTTGGGGTAAAAAACAATACACGTTAGTGCCATGCTTTGGAGAAACTTTCTCACCCCAGAAATGACAAATCAAGTTGAGCACCATAGTTTGCTCAACTATATCTTGTCTAAACTTGCCCTTTGGGGTCACAAATTAATGATAAATTCTGACAGATATCCCCTGATTTCTAAGGAACCAGGATATTTACTTACCTGGGCAAAGGCCTAAACCCGAGTTATCAAAATAGCGAACTGGTTGAGGTGTTGGTAAAGACTTTGATCGGCTATCGAAAAATGAAGATTTTGGTGATTCCCTTGGCACAGGATCTTGTAAATTCCGTTCCTTGCATTGAGAAGGTGTATGTGGCCTCTTTTTGGAAGCTGTTCTAGTCATTTTAGGAGACTGTGGAGAATTCTCACAATTAACTTCTTTGTGTGCCTCTCTTTTAAGGATTCTTTCCTTCCACATTTTGACCTCACCGGAAAGATGATGATTATTGCTTGAATGTAGTAGGGAAAAAAAAAAAAAAAAAAAAAGAGACTGTAAGTCTGCTCAATTCCTGAAATTTATTCACACTTACATTAAAAATTTTTTAAACTCTGGTAAAATATATACAACATATAATTTACCACTTTGTCTTGTTTTTAATCTTAAATTTTAGTTCTAGTACAGTTAACATATAGTGTTATATTAGTTTCAGGTGTACAAAATAGTGATTCGACACTTGCATACAATACCCAGTGCTCTTCACAACAAGTGTACTCTTAAGTCCCCATCACCTATTTCACCCATCCCATTACCCCCTTCCCTCTGGTAACCATCAGTTTGTTCTCTATGGTTAAGAGCTTCTTGGTTTGTCTCTGTCTCTCTCTCTCTTTTTTACATTTATTTTTGAGAGATAGAGTGAGACAGAGCACGAGTGGCGCAGGGGCAGAGAAAGAGGAGGGGACACAGAATCTGAAGCAGGCTCCAGGCTCTGAGCTGTCAGCACAGAGTTCGATGTGGGGCTTGAACTCACGGACCATGAGATCATGACCTGAGCTGAAGTCAGACATCTAATCGACTGAGCCACCCAGGCACCCCAACTCTCTTTCTCTCTCCCCCCGCCTTTGCCTGTTTGTTATAATTTACCATTTTATCATACTTATATTCCCACCTAATGCTTCCTGCTTGGATTATTTTCACAGTTCAGAAAATGAAATGAGGTCGCATTAATTGAACAATTGTAATCATGGAGTCCTGAAAAGAAAGCTTAGAGTATGACAGATTTTCAAATGAGTCCGTGAGATCATCCAGAGTGGTTTACCTATTGATACCTTGCAGCAATAACTTGACAAATTAATCTTCTGGATAGACTAATCTTTAATGTACCTTTGTTATTTTAAAAGAAATACTACACCATGCTTCTGAACTAGTTATAGTCTTGCTTGTTGCAGGAAATGTCACCAGCATTTATCCAGTTCCTGCAGAGAGAAGCCTGGGGACAAATCCCAGAGGCCCTGCTCTCCTTTATTTGGTCATCCAGGTCTGTGGACCCAACCTCACACTTAATCTTTCAAATTTATCTCCTTATATTTATCCCAATTGGCTCCATTCTAGTCCATGCCAAAATTATCTTTTGCGTGGACTATAGCAAATAGATTCCTAAATTGGGTTTCCCTATTTGCTCTAGAGCCAGAGATGCTATCTGATCTCATCAGGCCCTGGCTTAAAATCCTCCACTGGAGGTCACTTTCTCATTATATTGCAGATTATCACCCACGCCTCCTCAGAGTGACCCAAAAAGGCCTGTGTAAGTAACCTAGACCAGTGACCTCTGGCATCTCTTCTTGTACCTTAATGTTTCATTCTCTACACCCCAGTCACACTGGGTGTCTTTCAGTTCCACCAACAGGTTATTCTTTCTGATTGAAGCCTGTGCACATGCTGGCCCCTGCCTAGAAGGCTTATATATCTCTCCTTTCATCTGGCCTAACCTCTACCCTTTTCTATAACTGCTCTTCTATCAGTTTCTTCGCCATCACCCCTCCCCACAACTAGATAATGTGTTTTTTTCTGTTGCTGTTTAATAGCACTCATTGCAAAAATTAGTTGTTTAGTTATTTGTTTAATGCCTATTTTTCTTCTATTGTATCATTAGTAAAGTGCTTGGCACAAGATTCTAATCCTTGATAGAAGCCAAATAATTAAATCTGTTAGAACTGTTAGAAAGGAAATACGCTACAATAATGGACTTAAGTTCTCCTTTGACTTGGGTATATAGACTTGTGGTATATTTGAGCTGCCCCTCAAAGATCTGTTTACTTCCTGCTTCTGGGCTTTGTTAAAAATAGGTCAATTGATAGATAGCAAACATCTGGAATGGTGTCCCATAGTCTTATTCCTCTTAAAAGACATATATTACAAAAATGCTGATTCGAAGGGGCACACGCACCCCAATGTTTATAGCAGCACTATCAGCAATAGCCAAATTATGGAAAGAGCCCAAATGTCCATCGACTAGTGAATGGCTAAAGGAGATGTGGTATGTGTGTGTATATATACATATAGTAGAATATTGCTCAGCAATCAAAAAGAATGAAATCTTGCCATTTACAACAACATGGATATAACTAGAATGTATTCTGGGGCACCTGGGTGGCTCAGTCGGTTAAGCGTCCGACTTCAGCTCAGGTCATGATCTCACGGTCCGTGAGTTCGAGCCCCGCGTCAGGCTCTGTGCTGACAGCTCAGAGCCTGGAGCCCGTTTCAGATTCTGTGTCTCCCTCTCTCTCTGCCCCTCCCCTGTTCATGTCTCAAAAATAAATAAACGTTAAAAAAAAAATAACTAGAATGTATTCTGCTAGGCGAAATAAGTCAGTCAGAGGAGGATAAATATCATAATTCCATGCATGTGGAATTTAAGAAACGCAACAGATGAACATAGGGGAAGGGAAGGAAAAATAAGATAAAAACAGAGAGGGAGGCAAACCATAAGAGACTCTTAAATACAGAGAACAAACTGAGGGTTGCTGGAGGGGTGTTGGGTTAGGGCATGGGCTAAATGGGTGATGGGCAGTAGGGAGGACACTTGTAGGGATGAGCACTGGGTAATGTATGTTAAGTGATGAATCACTAAATTCTACTCCTGAAATCATTATTACACTATATGTTAACTAGCTTGGATTTAAATTAAATTAAAAAAATGTATATTTATTACATATACTCTAAAAAATGACTTTCCCCAGATGTGTGAAGGCTTGCCAATTGCAAAAAATATATATGCATATGTATATGCCATGCTCCCCACATGTAATAGCCAGAAGCATAATTTCAATATCGTGTAAGCAGATCTTACCTTAATAGTTCATTTTTTTGCTTTATTAGCTGTTCATTTTGCTGCTTTAACTTAGAGATTTCTTTTTCTAGCCGTATATATTCACTTTTAAAAATAAGAGCTTTTGTGCTTTGTACGATGCCACTGCCACCTCCACAGGTTAAGGGTTTATTAGAAGGCTGAGAGTCCGTACATTCTGATACAACTGTGAGGAGGGCAAATACACACATTAAGTGATAATTTTAATTATCTCCAAAGTTCAAAATAAAGGGAATGTTACTGAGCGCAATAAGTCACTGTAAAAACCAGACCATCTCAATCATCTCCCTAGAAGCCATCCTTGCCTTCCTCCTTCTACCTCACTTCCTGTGCCTATATGATCAACACTTCTAATTATCTCTAGAGTCCTCTTGCTTCTCTCCAGCCCACCAAGTCCACTCCCACCACAGTGCTCCCTGAAATTTTGCACAATGACGGCAGCAGTAGTAATCTCCCAAGTGAGTGTGGTCCTTCACTCTCTCTCCTCTCCATCAGTGGAAACACCCAGAGGGCTTCTTACAATACAGAATGTGTGTGTGTGGGGTCCACTGCCAGTTACTCAGTGCACTGTAAGTTCTCAACACATACTTGTTAACTGAATAAACCTCAGAAAGATACTAAAGCATATATTATTAAGTATTCTGCACTATGTGTATAAAAGTAATGTAAGGAGTTGTTTTTTAAATTTCAGGTAAAACTGCATTAAAATGTGAGGTGCTTCTACGTAGAATAATCCACTGTGTAACCAACAGTTTACAAAAGGGTGGTAAGGTGTGTATGGGGAAGACACTTAATGTCCATTTTCTTTTGAATTACTTTCGATTCAGATACAATATGTACTGAAAGTCACAAATCAAGAGTTAATTATCCTGACCCTTCTATAACAACAAAGCTTGCTCATTTCTATTTTTATCCCTTAAAGTTTTCCAGGTAGGGGTGCAATTATCCCACAATAGCCACTAGAGAAGTTCAGTCTACATATGTACTAGACAACATCTTTTTTTTAATTTATTTTATTTTATTTTTTTTTAAATTTTTTTTTTTTCGACGTTTATTTATTTTTGGGACAGCGAGAGACAGAGCATGAATGGGGGAGGGGCAGAGAGAGGGAGACACAGAATCGGAAACAGGCTCCAGGCTCTGAGCCATCAGCCCAGAGCCCGAAGCGGGGCTCGAACTCACGGACCGCGAGATCGTGACCTGGCTGAAGTCGGACGCTTAACCGACTGCGCCACCCAGGCGCCCCTGTACTAGACAACATCTTTAACACTTCCTCATTTTTTTTTAAATGAGTGGATAATAATACACACAAGTATTACCTTATGTTTGCTTGGCATTTAGAACTTCCAGTGTGCTTTCACACACAACTTTCAGTTTGATCCTTACAATAAGTATATATATAAGCTAGAAGGTCAAGTATTATTGTCCCCATGATTTCATAGGGCCATGAAGTGAGAGTGACCTGTCCTTAGTTCAGTGTTTACTACACAAAGCTGTCCCAAGTACTGTTCAGCATCCTCGCTTTTCAAATGAAACATGAGATAAAAATATGGAAAAAGACATAGGTTGAGGAAATCATATGAGAAATTTGATCATTAGATTTGAAAACTGTGTCTAAAATCAATTTCAAAAAGATTGCACGATTTCAAAGAGTTTGCAAATAAGCATCAACTCTGTATTTTCAGTACTAAGAACAAATAGGATTTTATTTCCTTATTTCTACTGTGTACTGATTGTATTTTTACTGTGCCTATGGTTAAAATCTATTAAGATGTGAATGTCTTCACTACTATGTAAAGATGTGATGATCTGATAATGCAAAGGTAAAATTTGTATTTTTTAAGAATCTCCAATGGACAGTTAAAATTATAGGAAACCAGACTAAATTGGGTACAGGATAAATATGATCCCAGTAAGTTCGTTTCAAAAACAGTTCTTTCTAAATTAGTGATTAACATGTTTATTCTTGACTGTCACATATATAATAGTATTCAAAATGTCTAAGTGTATTGAGAAGTAAAATGGAAAGTTATGGAAATATCAGCATTTTCTACTTACGTGAGGTATCTTGCGCTTGTTGATTTCTTCTAAGATTTTCTCTCAATACCCTTATAACTTCTTTTTGATATTCTACAGTGGCTTTTGTAGAAGTAATTCTAAAAAGAACAATGGAAATATGTAAAAGCCTAGCAACTAATTTTTAATGGAAGAATAAACAGAACTGCTGTCAAGAATTTTCTAATAAGATATATCACATTGACATGAAACCCATAAGTAGTAGCAGATACCCTCCTGGTACCAAGTGTTTTATAGGTACAACACCATCAAATCAGAAGCATTCTGTTTGGTTGCAGGAGTAATTTTTTATACAATTCTTTTAAAATATCTGGAAGCCCAATAGCTATTAATTGGATACAATGATTACCAGAGCATGAAAGTGAGAAAAAACTTCTACCTATGTCTACATTGTCAGGGAAGTAAACCCCGGCTGCAGTCCAGTCCAGTGTGATAGTCAAAGGTCAAACAAATTCTGCTCACTGTCTCCCAGTAGAAAGTGATATTTTATGAACTCCTGGCTTAAGCATTAATCAGCAGTGATAAATCATGAGACTTTCTCCCTTTAGAGACTCTGAAAGTTATCTGCTGATCCTATTCTCTAAGTAAAATTGATTTTTTTATAGTGAAGAACTTGATAGCTATAAGTTTCACTAAAACCAATAGTCTTATCAATGGAAGGCTAGTCCGGATGCAAAAGCTTCAGAATGCTACTTTTTGGGCAAATTAGGTATCCTTGTTAAATATTTATAGGAAGAACAAAAAGCATTAGGAGCCAGAAGGAATCTTAACAAATCGTCTAATACAAACTTACTGTTTTATTTATTGAATATGAACATAAAGCCCAGAGAGATTAAACAGCCTATGCAAGGTGATACAATAATGTGGCAATATTATATTTCTAATTCACTGTCTCTGACTCTGTTTCATGTTCTTTCATTACACCATATCATAAAGAATTTTAGGCGTGCCATTATGTACAGTAGTATACATAAACAAATAAAAAGAGGTTATGCATTTGGGTACTAGGTACCATAATTTAAAAGGAAATACAACCTTTACACAAAAACACAACAGGAGGAACAAATTAAATTAAGAGAACCGACAGAAACCTTGGTCAAACTGCTAGACACAAACACACACATACAGGTTCTTAACATTCATTTTCAAGCATAAAAAGGCCATTTTTAAGCTGTTTATATATGACTGAGCAAGAAGCATTGAAAGAAACATTGTATTAGTAATTGGCCAGAACTATGCACATTTTTAAAAAACTTTGGATATGTAATGAGAATTTAACAAGTTTAAAATCTGTGGATGTGGATATTTATTTTAAAAAGCAATAACAGTATTTCCATATATTTTAAAAAGTTAACCAATGCAAAGGAATTTATATAATTTAGAAGGCAAACTTGAGCTATTAAAGTCGTGTTCAATTAAGGCAAAGACGTACTCTTTTTCAAACTCTTTGGCAGTTTTCATCTTCTCTAGGTCTATTTTTACCAGCTTTGTTTTGAGATCTTCAATTTCTTCTTTGTAGGGCTTAGCTCCTAAAGCAACTTTGTCCTAAATTTTTTAGAGAAGAGAAAAATAAAATAATTTCAGAGCAGTTTTAAAGAGTTGTTAACTACCTTGATTTGGTAGGAACATTTTAAAACAGCAAACTTCAAATATATGAAAAGCAGGAAAAGGCCCAAAATTTAATCCTAAAATGAACAAGCAGATATTTGATGTGAAGTATATTTGAAACTACTGGAAGCTAATATGTAATTAAGAACATATGACTTTCATTTCTTAAAACAATTTTTTTTTCCAATTAAAAATGAAATACTTAAGACAAAATGCAACAAATGTTGAGAATAATGGGGGGTGGGGGGGGGGTGACAGGGAGGGTAAAATGAAACAAAAAGATGCCAGAATGGCAATACAAACAGCAAACTAGAACTGAACCAAGGCACAAAGCAGTATAAAGTGTTGTTGGGACATTGTGTACTCAAGGATGGTTCAATCCAGTGCTGTCAATGTATCTATCTACTTCCCATCACAGAAAAAAAACCCAAAAACATACATAAATACATACTTGCATATATTTAAATCTTTTTTTAATAAACAGATTTTTATATTTTAGAGAAACTTTAGGTTGATAGAAAAACTGAGCAGAGAGTACACAGAGTTCCCATATACCCTTGTCGCACTCCGTCTCCCTCCCCACCCTGCCCATTTCCCCCATTATTAACATCACATATTAGTGTGGTGTATTTGTTACAAATGATGAGCCAATATTGATATATTTTAGGTTGCATTAGGGTTTTTTATTTGCACTGTACATTCTATGGATTTTGACAGATGTAAAATGGCACATATCCATCATTACTGTATTATACAGAATAGCTTCACTGCCCTAAAAATCCCCTGTGTTTCACCTATTCATCTTTCCCTCCCTAACCCCTTCCGGACCATTGGCAACCATTGATTTTTTTACTGTCTCCCTGGTTTTGCCTTTTCCAGAATGTCATATAGTTGGAATCATAGGGTATGTAGTCTTTTCAGATTGGCTTCTTCTGAATTTTTTTTTTAATGCGTTTTATTTATTTTTGAGAGAGAGAGAGAGAGAGAGATAGAGGGAGGGAGGGAGGGAGGGACTGAGCACGAGCCAGGGAGGAGCAGACAGAGAGGGAGACACAGAATCCAAAGCAGTCTCCAGGCTCTGAGCTGTCAGCACAGAGCCCGGCGCAGGTCTTGAACTCATGAGCCATGAAATCATGACCTGAGCCAAAGATTGACGCTTAACCAACTGAGCCACACAGGCACCTCAGATTGGCTTCTTTTAATTAGCGGTGTGTATTTAAGGTTCGTCCGTATCTTTTTGTGGCTTGTTAGCTCATTTCTTATTATTGCTGAATAAATCACTTTTTATCATTGTACCACAGCCATACAATGGAGAATTAGATATTGAATAAAAAATAAAACCCATCTAAATAGGGACCTAGAGAGCTCTCTTTATTCCTCTAGGCTTTCTCACCCCAAACCCCATAGAAACATTCACATGCACACCATGGCTAGCAAAGACTAAAAAGATGCAAAATGATAGATGCTCAGCTTAAGGAGGCTGATGACAGGGTAAGATAAGCCCATTCTTGGAGAAGCCCACTGTTTGCTCAGTCACAGCACCCGTTCAATACCCCACCTTCTGATTCAGATGCTCATATCAGAGACTCCCTGAGAATGTGGCTGACTGAAGTGTTGTCAGTTTTGTAAGAAGTTGCCAAACTCTCTTTCAAACTGGCTGTCCCATTTGCAGTCCTTCAAGCAATGAATGAAAGTTCCTATTCCTCCAGCTCGTCACCAGCATTTAGTGTGATGTTTTGGATTTTGGCGAGCATGGCATTTTGAGATACCATAGGTGTTATAGTGTAGTGTATTTTGTTTTAATTTGCAATACTCTAATGACATGAAGCTGAGAATCTTTTCATTTGCTTATTTGTCCCATGAGTATCTTCTTAGGTGGGGTGTCTGTTTAGATCTGTTGCCCATTTTTTAATCAGGTTGTTTTTATCATGGACTTTTAAGAGTTCTTTGTTTATTTTGGACAACAGTTCTTTATCAGATATGTGTTTTGCAAAAATTTTTCTTCCGGTCTGTGACTTGTCTTTTAATTTTCTTAACTGTCCTTCACAGAGCAGATATTTTTCATTTAAATATTTTCATTTCAACTTACCAGTTTTTTCTTGCCTGGATCGTGCTTTTGGTGTTGTATCTAAGATAAAGTCACTCCCAAGCCCATGGCCACCTAGATCTTCTATCTTCTCTTCTGGGGGTTTTCTAGTTTTGTGTTTTACATTTAGATTTTTGATCAACTGAGTTACTTTTTGTGGCAGATAGAGGGTCTCTGTCAAGATTCGTTTTTTGGCCTATGGAAGTCCAGATGCTCCAGCATCACTAGTTGCTAAGTTGAGTCTACTCAACTGCCTTTGTTCTGTCTAGGATCAGCTGACTGCATTTGTGTGGGTCTACTTCTAAGCCTTCTATTCTCTTCCACTGATCTACTTGTCTATATACTGTTTTAAAAGTTCAAAGAACTTTGGGGCGCCTGGGTGGCGCAGTTGGTTAAGCGTCCGACTTCAGCCAGGTCACGATCTCCGTGAGTTTGAGCCCCGCGTCAGGCTCTGGGCTGATGGCTCAGAGCCTGACGCCTGTTTCCGATTCTGTGTCTCCCTCTCTCTCTGCCCCTCCTGCGTTCATGCTCTGTCTCTCTCTGTCCCAAAAATAAATAAACGTTGAAAAAAAAAAATTAAAAAAAAAAGGTTCAAAGAACTTAAAAAAAAAAAGGTATCCACTTATGACACTAAAAAGAAAATGCAGAGATTACAATTTTTTTTTGCCATGGTATAATGAAATAAATTAGTCACATATAACATTATTTAAAACATTCTTATGTAAGAGAAATCAAAATTGAAAATACCGAATTAGAAATGAAAGACAACAGAATTCCATATTTCAAACATATGGCATGCGACCAATGCTGCACTCAAGAAATACTGAGTCTTAAATAGTTTCACTAATAAACTGAGAAGACTGCAAACATAAATTTGTTAATATCACCTATTTATCAGCTGCATTTTAGATGGATTCAGTTAAGAAAGTTTCCTGGCTCTACCTGAGAAAGAATTCCTTTGAAATTCTGGTTTGAATTACATGAAAGTTAGGAATTAACTTGGGAACAACTTAGGGCTTGTACAGTATTGAAGTTCCAACCTAGGAAATGGTGTGTTTCTTATAAACCACACGCTCTGTATTTCTTTTTTAAGTTCTCTTGCTCTTTTCATATATGTTTTCCTCATTTTTTGTTAAGGTTAGTCATTCAAGCATTTTATTTTTGATTTTGTGACCATCATAAATAAGATCTTTTTTCTTCTGGGGTGCCTGGGTGGCTCAGGTCATGATTGTGAGTCTGAGCCCCACTCTGTGCTGACAGCTGAGAGCCTGCTTCAGATTCTGTGTGTGTGTGTGTCTCTCTCTGCCTCTTCCCCACTTGTGCTCTGTCTCTCTATCAAAAATAAATAAACATTAAAAAAAAAATCTTTTTTTTCCCATCACGCAGGATGTCCCTAAAGTTTTAATGTAACTTAAATTTTTAATAAATTCACTGCTACTTGATATAAGCAATTTGTAATGATACAAGGGAGGAAATGTATCAAGATTGAAACAAAATTTTAATGATTCATTTGTTCAAATTACTTTCTTCTCTATTCAATTAATAAACCCCACATTATATTGGACAGTTATATCCAAGATGTTTTCAAATAGTGGGGAATAGGTTAAAAGTTTTTTCTTAATGTTGAGTTAAATACACGTTGCATTTTATAGAATATAAGTTTATAACCTTCCAGTTGTCCGGGCCAAAAACTCTGGCATAATGTCTTAACTCCAAGAAATATGAAAGGAAGGGATGTGTGCCACGTCTGGGCCAGAGCCTTCTTTAAGAATAGAGATTTTAAGATGAATTTTGGCTTCTCCATCTGTCCCTTTCCTATGAGCAGGAGCATGAACTGCTTACAACCTGGCTTTAACCATGCAGATGAAAACAGCACCAGAGGGGTGGCAGAGAAACAGGATGGGAGAAAAGTGAGCCTCTGAATGGTCATGAAGTATGGACCCTCCTGCCAACCTGGAACTCATACTTTTATATGAGATAGAGAAACAAGATTCTCTCTTGTTTGAGTTGTTGCAGTCTGCTTCCCTTTATTGTAGCAGCTACAACAAACACACCCTCTTGGATTTGATTTTCAAAGGGCAGCCTTTAAAATTAAGTCAGATCATTATATCCTTTTGCCAAAATCCCAACGACTTCTCAGCTCACTCAAAATAAAAACCAAAGTTCTTACAATAACCTGTGAGACCCTTTACGAGTTGACTTTCTGCTACTTCTTACCTTCTTTCCAACCTCTGTCCCCTTGCTCATTCTGCACAGGAGACACCGGCTTGTTTCTTAAACATGTCTAGGCTATCTGAGATTTCCTTTGCCTAGAAGGCCCTTCCGCTACCACAGAGCTCACTCATCCCTTCAAGTCCTCTTAATGGTGTGGCTCTGCTCAGCAACGCTTTGTAGGAGAAGAGGTTTCCCTCCCACCCTCACTTTCACCCAGCACCCATACACCCCTTGTCTAGCTTAATTTTTTCCCATTGCACTTTTCACCATTTGACACACATATATACTTGGTTATTTTCTGTCTTCCTGAACAAGAATATAAGCAACTAGAAGGAAGGGAGGTACTTTTCTTTCCACTGCTGTATACATGACATCTAGAGCAATGACCAACATATAGAAGACTCAACAAATATTTCTTGATTGAATAAAAATATGATTTGAAATATTAAATAATTATTCTAAAAAGTTCTAAGGATTTACAATTGATTTTCTTGGTTTTTAGTTTTACATTAAACTATATGAGATTGTTTTTTATTGCCTCTCTGTTTCATGTCTTATTGAATGAGCCAGGACTTTTCGAATAGTATTTATATGCCTTTTAAAAGTAATTTTTCTAGGAATACAAAAATAATCATTATTTTGCATGAAAATATATTCCTACATTTCATTTCTAAGTTTCTGCTTGCTTGCTTGCTTGCTTGCTTGCTTGCTTGCTTATTTATTTATTTATTTATTTATTTATTTATTTATTTATTTGAGAGGCAAAGAGAGAGGGGGACAGAGGATCCAAAGCAGGCTCCATACTGACAGCAGAAAGTCCAATGCGGGGCTTGAACTCAAGAACTGTGAGATCATGACTTGAGCCGAAGTCGGATGCTTAACTGATTGAGCCACCCGGGGGCCCCTTCACCTGCTCTCTTAAAGCTTGAGTATTGAACTTCATACATACATAGGTAACAGGAAGTTCAAGTAAAAGATGAGAGTCCCAAGTAAACTGTCAAATTTAACAGTAGAAGAAAAAAAAAACCCTTTTATTGTAAAATGAGTTTGTTAAGTTACCTGAAGTACTTGGATCATTTCTTTAGTCTTTTCAAGGCATTTATTTGATTCATTAACTTGTGCTTGAAGTTTTGGTACTAGGTCATTAGTCACCTCAAGTTCTTTCTGAAGCTTTATAATCTTGCTTTCCTTGTGCATAGCACTTTCTTTAGCTTCACGCAGTGAAGTTTCCAACTCCTGAATTTTCTGTGAGAAAAAGCACACATAAATAAGGTATGCCATGAAGGCAGAATCACAGAATATAAGTTTAAGACAAAGACGATCATATATATAGGTATTAATTTTTCAGATTGCATTAAGAAAAGATAGAAGAGAAACCAAATGTCATTCAATTTACACATGTATTATTTCCTTTATTTAGAAGTTGATGATTTTTGGATTAAAAAAGGCCCAAATTTTATATTACAAGGTTTAGTGTTTATCTTATTTACTGGTTAGTACAGTGCTAAGCATATTAAAAAGGCACTCACATTTTAAATTAACAGCACTTAAAGAAAGTACACCTGTTAACTGACTCTTTAAGTAATGCATATAACATAGCTTTCCCTTTATTTTTATTACCTAATTTTAAAATTAAAAAATACAAGCATGTGGAAAAATTCAAAGGCATATAATGAAGGGGAAGTTTCCCCATCTCAGAACCCGAGCTGACCTGGTAACAATGACTACTAAACTCTTTCAAGTGTATCCTTCTAGAAATTTTCCATGCCTATTTAAGTGCTTGTGAGTACACAGTTACAAAATAGTCATACACAGAGTAGGAACATACTGAATATATAGTTGTTTTTTAAAAAATATTTATTTTTGAGAGAGAGAGACAGCGAGTGCACAAGTGGGGGAGGAGCAGAGAGAGAGAGAGAGAGAGAGAGAGAGAGAGAGCGAGTCTCAATCAGGCTCCTTGCTGTCAGCGAGAAAGCCCAATTCAGGGCTCGGTCCCGTGAACCGAGAGATCATGCATGACCTGAGCCCAAATCAAAAGTCAGACATTTAATGACTGAGTCATCCCAGTGCCCCAGTTCTGTTTCTTTTTAACTTGATAATATACTTTCCAGATATTTCCATTAACAACACATAGAGATCTCTCCACATTTTTGTTTTCATGGATACACACATCCTGTCTTATAGAGGTATTGTAAATTAGCTAACCCATCAACCACTAGTGAACATCTAGGTTATTTCAGTTTTTTTCAAATACAAAAATACCTGAATTTAAATACCTGAGTTTGTTCATGTTTGTAAGATTATTCACCTACACACACATGCAGGATTTCCTAGAAAATGTTTGTTTTTGGCCCATCTAGAGTTTATTTTTGTTTAAATGAGTGAGGTAGGAATCCAGATTTATTTTTTTCCAGGTGGCTAGCTGGTAGTCTGGAATCAAACATGCAGTAAACCATCTTTTCCCCACCGAGTTGGTGGTTACCATTATCAAACACTGAATTCTCATCCTTACTTGGGTGTACTGCTGAACTCTACTCTGTTCCACTGCTCCATGTGTCTATTTCCATATCGTATCAAACTACTCTATGCTACTCTAATTCGGCATGATTACCAAATTAATAGTATATCATTTACTATTGGATAGGGTATTTCCTGGGGTCACTGAAGATGGATATTTCTTCTGTTTCTTTATTGCTTTGGTAGATGGGCTTAATATTTCGGCTATTTTTGTCTCCACCAACTGACTGAGGTCTGTAGTGATTAGCAAATCGATAAACTGTACCAGTGATCTTCTAGTTTCCACTGGTAATTGATTATTAAATTAGTGGCTGACGTTTTACTCTGAGTATTTATTTTGCTCAAGATGATAAATTATAATTTCCTCTTAGGTTCTTCACGAAGTCATTTTGTGTGCTAACAACATAAAACAGTATGCCTGCTTCACAGATTCCCAAGTAAGGCTAGGTAACAAAATAACTGAATCATTCAAAAAAATTTTGTTTTACTAATTCTTTTTTTTTGAGAGAGAGACAGAGCATGAGTGGGGGAGGGGTAGAGAGAGAGGTAGACACAGAATCCCAAGCAGGCTCCAGGCTCTGAGCTGTCGGTACAGAGCCCGACATGGGGCTTGAACCCAAAAGCTGTGAAATCATGACCTGAGCTGAAGTCAGACGCCTAACCGACTGAGCCACCCAACGTACCCCTATAACTGAATCATTCAAATAACGTATTGATTCTTGGATACAGGTTAATCTATATAAGACATCTGTTATATTTTTTTAGGCTTTTCCATTTTATTATTTATTTATTTATTTATTTATTTATTTATTTATTTATTTATTTATTTATTTAACAGGTTGGTGTTCTTCCTGGTTCGCATTTTTATTTCTTTTTAACATTTTTATTTATTTTTGAGACAGAGTGAGACAGAGCATGAACAGGCGAGGGGCAGAGAGAGAGGGAGGCACAGAATCCAAAGCAGGCTCCAGGCTCCGAGCTGTCAGCACAGAGCCCGATGCGGGGCTCGAACTCACAGACAGCGAGATCATGACCTGGGCCGAAGTCGGATGCCCAACTGACTGAGCCACCCAGGCGCCCCAGGCTTTTCCATTTTAATTTTCATATAACACAAACCAGTATTAAAGACTGATGATAATTAGAGAAAAGCTGAATTGCACTAACCCTCTAAGCTAGTTCTATATACAGACACAGATTATAGTTTAATAAAGTTACACGATTGTGGGGTGCCAGGGTGGCTCAGTTGGTTAAGCAGCTGACTCTTGGTTTTGGCTCAGGTCATGATCTTGCATTTTGTGAGTTCGAGCCCTGCATCAGGCTCTGTGCTGGCAGTGTGAAGCTGCTTCGGATTCTCTCTGCCTCCCCCCCCCCCCTTCCTTTTTCTCTGTCCCTCCTCTGCTCATGCCTCTCTCTTTCTGTCTCAAAATAAATAAACTTAAAAAAAAATTACACAATTGAAGAAATTTATAATGTATAGTAATAGCACCTGAGAAGGTATATGTATCTTTAATCAAATTAAGCTATGAGTTACTTCTGCTTTATAATTCAAAGGGAAGATCTCATGTAATATATAGTTCTGTAGTTATTTGAGTGATAGCCACAATAGGACTATATTTAAAGAACAAGCCCATTGGGGCACCTGGGTGGCTCAGTAAGTTGAGCATGTGACTTCAGTTCAGGTCATGATCTCACGGTTTGTCAGTTTGAGCCCCACATCAGGCTCACTACTGTCAGTGCAGAGCCCGCTTCTGATCCTCTCTCCCCCTCTCTTTGCCCTTTCCCTGCTCATTCTCTCTCTCTCAAAAATAAATAAAACATTAAAAAAATAAATAGAAACAAGCCCATCACACACACAAACATGGCCCACATTCCCTAATACATTTGATACTATACTTTTGCTCTGAAGTGTTCCATAAAATGCATCTTTAACTCTGATCAATCTGCAAACTGAAAAATGTCTCATAAGAAATCACATACCTCTGTGGTTAGTTGTGTGGCTCTTGATGTAACATGAAGATTCTTATTGTCTTCTGTAACAGCATTAACAAGGACACCAGATGTCAGGGAGATCTTCAAAGTTTGGTAGTTTTTAAATAGTTGTTCATTTTTCTCTTTCACTGATTTCAGGTCATGTTCCCATTCTTTAGTTATGGTAGCATTTCTTTCTTCAAACTCTGTAGATTCATTCATTATAGCCTATTGAATAGTAAAACACTATTATAACTCTAAAATGAATTACATATAAAAATATTATGAAAACTACTAGAGTTCTAGGACAAGGCATATGCTGAAATTCATTGTTTAGAACACTCTAGAACAGTACTTTAAAAGAATGTGAACATTCTTTGTGGTTTGCATCAGTTTCTAAAACTACAGAAGATGCTGGACATTGATGAGAATAAAAAATAAGGACTGGAGAGGATTCATATTGATTTGCAAGATGATAAACCTCACTTTATTAAATCAGTGCTAACATTATGGAGAGGAATCTGCAAAACTGTACAGGTTAAAGTTATTATGTATTATGACATTTGTTATTCAATTTTTTTAACGTTTATTTATCTTAGAGAGAGAGTGTATGCAAGCATGTATGCACGAGAGGGGCAAGGGGGACAAAGGATCTGTCAGCACAGAGCCTGATGCGGGGCTCAAACTCATGAACCGGGAGATCATATCCTAAGCCAAAGTCAGATGCTTAACTGACTGTGCTCCTGTATTATGATATTTATAATGTCCTATATAAACATTAACTGACATGTAATAGCAGAGCATATTCAATAAACTTAACAGCAATCTATTTTCCAGTTTCATTTCAAATCTCAATGTTTATAGGGAAAATAGTTCACTGACTTTTGGTAATCTGAAAATCTTAGATTTCTGTGCAGGAAATAATAGTCAATAACTTCGCTAACTCTGAAATTACTCATATCTTTTTACTTCCTAATTGTTATGGGACGTATTTTTGCTCTCATCATGAATGCCTTATTGGTTTTATCTATAACTTTGTGGCTTTAAGGCACTTCTATCAGACTTGGATGCTAACTTAGTTGTGTTCTTGCTGGCATCCTGGACTTTCCTGGGTTCTAGACTACTGGCTCACACCATACGAAGTTATCATTTCCTATTCTTAGGGTGCTGGAAGAAGCCACATATCTATGCTCATCCACACAGTAGGAATCCCTACTTTCTACTCCCAACTAGGCCCTCAATATTACAAGCAAAACACTGAATTATACGGGGATTATCTTAGCCAAATATTGGTTTTATACTTTTCCCTGTTGATTGTGGACTCTTCCCCCGCCCCCGCCCTGCAATAGCTCATACTGTTCTGCTAGCTTGAGGTATTTAACATATGGGAATGACTCTCTATAGGAAAACAGCTTTTGAAAATATTACTTATACTTCAGTGTGATTTAAGTATAGTTTCCAGATGAAATTAAAGTGTCAAAAAAGAACTGCCCAAACATATGAAATATGAAATTAATCTTAGAAGCTGTGATGTTAAATCTAGCTCCCCTTGCTCCAGTTCCATGTACACAAGCAACTTTCTGATTACTGTGTATTTTACCAGGTATAGAGATAGGGATTACTTCAGAAAGTAGAATGAGGGGCGTCTGGGTGGCTCAGTCGGTTGAGCCAACTTCGGCTCAGGTCATGATCTCATGGTCTGTGAGTTCCAGCCCCGCGTCGGGCTCTGTGCTGACAGCTCAGAGCCTGGAGCCTGCTTCGGATTCTGTGTCTCCCTCTCTCTCTGCCCCTCCCCCGTTCATGCTCTGTGTCTCTCTGTCTCAAAAATAAATAAACATTACAAAAATTAAAAAAAAAAAAAAAAGCAGAATGATATCCTCATCAATGGAAAGTACAACAAATTAACAAAAATGATCTTCAGCAATGTTGGTTCTTGTGAATCTATACACTGGAGTCAGTCACCTCGGGAACAGAGGTATAAACCATATCTCTGAACCTCAGAGTTGAAGGATCAGTGCATATGGTAGTGATACCACCAACATGAAAAGAAAATGAGGCCTCCGCCAAGGAGTTGGCCAGGCTTGTCTATGGCATGACCACAGGTGCTGCCTGCAGCCCTGAATCAGGCTCATGTCTTACCCTGTCTAAGGCTACTGGGGGGAAAAGGCTCAATTCCTACAGAAGCAGTGAGAACTGAGAAAGGAAAGAGGATTCAAGATTTCATAAGTGGAAATTGATTATTACACCTCAAGATTTTATCCTTTTTTTTTTTTTTAAGTTTATTTTGAGAGGGAGAGCAAGCACAAGCAGGTAAGGAACAGTGGGGGGGGGGGGGGAGGGCAGGGGGGCAGGGTGCAGATTCCCAAGCAGGCTCCATGCTGTCAGTGCAGAGTGGGAGGTGGGACTCGAACTCACAAACCATGAGATCATGACCTGAGCGAAACCAAGAGTCAGATATTTAACCAACTAAGTCTCCCAAGCCTCCTAATTTTATCTTCCTTACAAGTGTCAGTTGATTATCTTTAATTATCTTTTTTTTTATTAATTTTTTTTTTTTCCAACGTTTATTTATTTTTGGGACAGAGAGAGACAGAGCATGAACGGGGGAGGGGCAGAGAGAGGGAGACACAGAATCGGAAACAGGCTCCAGGCTCTGAGCCATCAGCCCAGAGCCCGACGCGGGGCTCGAACTCACGGACCGCGAGATCGTGACCTGGCTGAAGTCGGACGCTTAACCGACTGCGCCACCCAGGCGCCCCATCTTTAATTATCTTAAAGAAGCATACATAACATATAAGAGGAAGAACATGTTTTACATAATTTTTTCCAAATAAAAAAATTACTTGTATATACTAAGTAAATTATAGAAAGCATACCTAAGATTGAGTTGTTCTAAGTCTTTTTTAAGAAAGAGGTGGAAAAATCAGAGCAAACAACAAAGAAGAATGAGGTAGCACAAAAGAAAATCATTACTTACAATTATCTTGTTATTATAGAAGTTATTCACTTGACAAATCCTATCATTTTCTTTCTGGATGCCATTTTTAAGCTTTTCTGTATCAAAATGAATATTCAACCATTCGTCCAAAAACTGGGTCATTTCTTTCCTATTACTTAGCACTTGTTCAAATTCAGCCTTTATGCAGTGGAAGTCATTTTCTGAAAGATCTTTGAGAATTTCCTGTGTGAAAAATAAGTATTTAATCACCTGGACATTAGGAAAGTTTTCACCTAAATATCATATAGATATCATAAAGAGGGGAAAATACCTTACTGAACTTTCATTCTTAATATTTTGAAATAAATATAATTCTAATTTATTCTAATTACATTAGAAATGTAATTCTAATTTAAAACTTTATTCTAGTGATTTGAATAATACATTTTTGGCAGTATAGGCCATCTAAGAGGAATGTCTGTGAATTCTGCATGTTAGAATTAACTGTCAAAACTGTCTGTGACCAATAATCACAATATACGAAGTGCTTCTGCATGTAGCTTTCCTGTGCACTCAGGTCTCACATACGTGTTGGGAGTTGGATGCCAGCCTCACACTGCTGGGTGAGAGCAAGGCACTCCATGTGGAGTTACTGCAATAAAAATGTTCCTGACTCCCAGCCACAGATCTAGGTTTAGAAAGCATTTGCAAACTTATTCTGGGGTTCTATGAATTCCCACTTGTTGGTACTAAATCTATTTCCTGTATCTGTGGATCCTGAAAAAGGAGATTAGTCCATTATGTGACACTCTTTACATCTAGCCACTTGTCACCCTGCAACCTAGTTTTAATTTCTGGAAAATGAAAAATGGCTCTAAGCACATGGAAAGGTACCTTCTCTATGTGACATAAAGGCCTAAAATCTAATGAAACCATTTAAATAAATGATACCTCAATATGTAGATCCATATTCTGGCTCAATTTAAGGTCTGTTAATTCTCTGGATGGCACATCATAATCTTGTTGAAGGTGTTGTATTTTAATTAGCAGTTCATTTTGCTTTTCCACTTCATCAATAAAAAACACTTCAAATTTATTGATGGATTCATGGTGTTCTTCCTTTATCTTTGTAACATGGCTTAACACATACTTACAGAAAAACATTAAACAAATTGGGAAATGAACTTTTTATCACATTTAGAGGAAGTTTTAAACCCTCAAGACTAAGAGGTGGGATGGCATCTCTTGTTTATCTATATCCTCTGGTAAGTGAGGAAGAAGGAAAGAGCCTCTCTCTCTATCCCCAGTTTTCTCCTCTCAGTATCTTGGGAGAAGAACTTCCAGACTTCAAGTTCCTTACTTCGGACTCCCTACTGGATACATCTCATAGATGTTCAACAATTACCTTACATTCAATGTTAAAATGTAACATAATCTCTTTCCCTAGAAACTCACCTTTCTCTACCAATCACCCATGTTTCCCAGCTAGAAGCCTGAGATTCATTTTCAACATCCTGTCCTGCATACCTTGATTGGGTAACCAATATGGGTATGCCAGCCTCAAGATGTACTTTCTACATGTAGTTAGATGTTTGGCATCAAGGTAACAATAATTTGAATGCCATGTGTTCCATGGACCTCTTGGATAAATTCTGGATATCTGATTGCCTGGATTTGTGGAAAAATTTCAGGGCCTGGGGCACCTGTGTAGCTCTGTTGGTTGAGCACCCAGCTCTTGATCTTGGCTCAGGTCATGCTCTCATGGTTAGTGGAATCAAGCCCTGTGTCAGGCTTTGCGCTAACAGTGTGGAGCCTGCTTGGTTTTCTCTCTCTCCCTCTCTTTCTCTGCCCTTTCTCTGCATGCACACACTGCCTCTTTCAAAATAAATAAACTTAAAAAAAAAAAAAAAAAAAAAAAAAAGGAATGTCAGGGCCTGAGAAGCAAACTATCTAGGAAAGACAAATACCAACTCCCTCCCTCCTTCCTCAGTCTTCCACTACTTCTTAACCTCTTATAATCTGGCCCTTCCTAATCACTCAACTAAAACTGCTCTGAGAAAGTCACCAATGAGCTCTATTATCAATCAACAACTTGAGGGCATCTGTTCGGTTCATATTCTGGCTGCGTGAAGTATCTGACACTCTTGACCACTTTATCTTTGATGTGTTGTCCTCTACTGACTTGAGCAACAGCACTTTTGCTTGATTTTTTTCCTGTTCCTTTGAGGTTTCCAGCCTCAAACCCACATGTTGCTGTCTTTTCTGCTACTGACTGGAAAATTTATCTTTTCTAGATCTCTCTTTTTATCCCATGGCTCTTATTCTATTATGGTTTCTGGGTGACCTTACTCACATATGTTATATTATGTAGCAACCATAAGCTGATGAATTCCAAACCTTTATTTTTTTTAAGTTTATTTTGAGAGAGAGTGAGCAAGCAGGGAGGGGCAGAAAGAGAGGGAGAAAAAGAATCCTAAGCAGGCTCTATGCCATCAGCACAGAGCCCAAAGTGGGGCTCGATCTCATGAACCATGAGATCATGACCTGAGCCAAAATCTAGAGTCAGACGCTTAACCAACTAAGCCACACAGGCATCCCAAGCTGCTGAATATTTCTTTAATTTCTTTTGTCCTCCCCATCCCTGTGAATCTTTTTCTGGTAAAAGAGTCACCTATAGTATCTCATCTGACCACTGTAACTGCTTTTTGTCTCTTCTCTCTGCCACAAACTCATTGTTTTTCTATGGTGAAGTAGCTAAAATGGTATGATCGTGCTACTGCCACTACTTAAAATAACTGTCCAGTGGCTCTCCATCATCTGCAAAATGGACTGCAGTCACTGTTGCTCAGTCCAGCTTCTACTGCAGTCTCACCTTCTGTGACTCTATCTGGTATGTCACACAATCTTCACGTACCTCTATCACCACACTTAGACTACCTGCTTATATATCTGCTTCATGCACTAGACCAGGAGATAACTGAGATGTTATTTCTACCTGTCTCCCGAGCACCTTGGCAGTATCCAGATTCACAGGGAGAGCTCAAGTTTCGTTGAATGAACAGGTCCTAGATGCATACTGGATTTTGCACATACTATGCTGAGACCCATATAACCCTTAATTTGGTAGTAAATACACTAAATAGCAAATATGCCAACTCCCAAAGTAGGACTTAGATATACTGATGTTAAAACCAATTATAGCAGTATTTACAAAGATATTACTAAGAAACGTGGTACCTGAAGTTTCTTCATGACTCTGTGGAATTCCATTGAACATCTCTGGTTTGCAGTAAGAAGTTTTTGAATTTGTTTGATTTGTGGATACGGAAGTGAGAGGTTTGCTCTCACTCTAATTGAAAGCTCTTTTTGGGTTTCAACTTCCTTCTCCAAGTCAAGGGATAGTCTATCTAAGCACTCATAATGATTATACATCTCTGAGTATCTCTTCAGAAGCTCCTAAGGAAAATTAGAATTCATTTAACAATTCATTCTAATGTAACAAAAATAGTCCTTGCCCTAGAATTTTAACAAAACTTATGCTTAATATTTTCTGTAATGCAGAAACAAATTAAGATGTTTGTGTTAAAAAAAAGGGGGGAAGAAACTGTTATTGATTTTGGATTACAGAAATACTATTTAATTATTGTGAAAATTAAAAAAATTTAAATATAACACAGAAAACCAGAAACAATCCCTATTAACAGTTTGATACATTTTCTTTTAGTTCTTTATGCATTCATGGTTTAAATGACCATCTCAAAGTCTAAAGATAAATTTGAGTGAATTCAATCTAGTATATATTATAGTTCAAGACTGAATGCTGGCTCATGTTCACAGCAGGCAGTGTGAGTTTGCAGGTAAAACAAGTGACGAAAAATCGAACTAACTATTTGTCAGCTTGGTGCAGCTTCTCTACACATTTCTATTTCTCTGCCTAGAATCTGAGTTTCGAACCTTTTATCAGTTAGAGTTCAGGTTCTATCTCTGCTACTTCCTGACTACAGATATCATTGAGCCATTTTCCCAAAACCAAAATAAAGACTATAATGAGTCCCACAAACTTTTCTAGGGGAAAGTAAATATGATATCCATATCTATGTAATCTATGAAATATACACAGACATTATAGCTTAAGGGAAATAAAATTATATTTGTGAAAATGTTTCTATACTCAAATTCTAAACTTACACTTGATTTCATGTCCTGATTCTACCAACCTACTAGCTATATGACCTTGAGCAATGACTAAACTTCCTCTCCAAGCCTCAGTTTCTTTGTAAATGGAGCAATAAAACGTATCTCATGAGATAAAGAACTGATATAGTGCCTAGCATATGGTAGACACCCAACAAGCCTGGTCTGTAAGTTCAAATGATTAGAGGCCAAGCAGGGGACACATTGGTCAAAGCGCAGGTGGAAGAACACAGTAGTACATATTGCTACAGTCACGTAACAAATAACATGTTTAATTCAGGGTGCTAAATAATAAAACAAGGGACTTCTGACAATAATGAGCTTCCTTTTTAATAACTTAAGGAAAAGCTAGCTGTACATTCATTTCCTGCCTTTGGTCCTAGTAGGAATCATATTACAGTATGAAGCAGCTCTGTGTAATCATTCATTTGTACTTTTAATAAATACATGTTCCATTAGGAATGTGCTAAGTGATATAGCCACAGAAAACACACAACATCTTTAAGGATCTTGCATTCTAATTGGAACGAGATGGTAAATCCTGTTGGCTTTTCCCCTCAATATACATTTAGAATCCAAACATTTCTCACTACTCCACTGATTCTTCTCTGGGCTGAGCCGCCATCAACTTTGCCTGGCTTATTGAAATTTTTCTCTCAGATGCTCTTCCTGCTTCCACTCTGTTTCCAACACAACAATCAGAGTCATCCCTCTAAAATGTAAGTCAGATAATGTCTCTCTCGTGGTCAGAACTTGCCAATAAATCTCCATCTCACTCAGACTAAAACCCAAAGATCTTTCAAGGCTGCACAGCCTGCATCTTCCTCATGAACTCTCAGACCTCATTTCTTATTAGCTTTCTCCCTTGTTGGATGTTCCTGGAACCCACCAGGCAGGCTTTTGCCTCAGGAGCTTTTACATGCTATTTTCTCTTCTTATCCCATTCTTCCCCCAGATAGCTATGTGGCTCAATCCTTTATCTCTTTCGGGTATTTGCTCAAATATCATCTTTCCAGTGGGGCCTTAAAATCACCCCCCCCCCCATATTGTGTGTTTATGTATATACATATGCACATACTTGCACACCTATACTAGATTAGAAAGTTGAAAAAAACTTTCAACACTATCTACTCATTCCCTAGAGGCTCCATTCTAGGCCTCTGGAAGGGTACTAATATTTATTTGTAATTTTAACATGGGACACTTACTTTTATCCTAGAGCACTTGTCTCTCAGGCTTTCTGTGAGGTGGTGTTTCCCATTACATGGTAACTTTTTTTCATATTTTACTACCTCTTTATGGTTCTGTTGGTCCTGTTTTGATACAAAGAATTAAACAAGGCGTCAACTATAACTACATTCACATTTAATGTCTATATACTTGTCCACTTACATTTTTTTACCTCATTTCAATAATGGAATTATAAACTTGTAACTCAAAAACAAAGTGAAAAATGGTCAGAAAATGAGTAACAGTACCACTAAGTAGTAAGTGGCCTTGACTCACTAAGAAAAAATGTGGAAAAACCACATATTTTTTGGAGATAGGATTTATCCCCATAACCATCACAACTGCAAATTAGACTTTAGGTTTATATCTGGTTCCTACTATTCCAAGTCTCTGAATTAGAATTAGTCTCTGAATTGCTGCCAAATAATACGCTACCAAAACCACCTGAAATATCTCTGTTCACTCTTCCCAGCTCCTTGGAATAGAAAATGCATATCCTGTTACATCTTGGACTTCTGATTCGAAGTACGACCTAAAACCTTTTCTCCCACTTATTTACTACAGTACTTAGAAGAATGATTGTTTAATAAATATTTGTTGAATGAATTAAATCTTTTTATAAAGGGCCCACATAACGATGATTCCCAAGGGTCTCATGTTTCTATTAATGTTGCAGATAACATGGTATTGCTCTGTTGTTGAATTATGAGAATAAAAAAGATTTCTTACAGATTTCATATGATTTCTTATTTGTCTGAATTTTATGTTATTTTCTTGAGGGTTCAATTGGGCTTTTTAAGACATGTGATTCTAAATACCTACAGTCCTACTGGATGAACTTCTTTCCTCTGTGTATCTGGCCACTTCTCTAACTGAGGGACGAGACGAGCCTATGCCTAAAACTCTGTCATGTAGAGGCAGAGAAATGGCGCATTTACTCTTCTACAGATCTAGTCCTTCAAATATTTCTTCCTTAAGGATAATGCCATTTCCTGGTGAAAAAGCCCTTTTAAAAATTACATTAAAGAAAATAGTCTGCTTTATGTAACAAATCTTTTCTTAAAAATAAATAAAATGGGGGGCACCTGGGTGGCTCAGTCGGTTAAGTGTCCGACTTTGGCTCAGGTCATGATCTCACTGTTCGTGAGTTCAAGCCCCGCGTCAGGTTCTGTTCTGACAGTTCAGAGCCTGGAACCTGCTTCAGATTCTGTGTCTCCCTCTCTCTCTACTCCTCCCCTGCTCACACACTGTCTCTCTCTCTCAAAAATAAATAAAGATTAAAGAAAAAAAAAAACAACTATTTAAAATAAAAAAAAATAAATAAAATGGTATTTTCTGAAAAATATTTTGGCTTCTTTTAAAACTGTATTTTCTTTTGTGTGAAAAATTATAGTAATAGTTTTCCCATTATCCTTCCCTGTATGTAGAAGTTTCCAAAAACAAAACAAACAAAAAAAAACAAACCCAAAACAACAAAAAACAAATCCCCAAGCCCCACAACAAAAAACCCAAATTGTTCCCCTTGTCAAGAAAGCTTGATTCTTACAGTTACTAGATAAGGAAGATTCTGAACTCACTCTAGCTATCATTTCTCTTAACGTTTCTCTGAATTGGTCTCTTTCCATTTTCAGAGATTCTTTTATCCTCCTTAGCTCATCTCTTTCCTCAGCTACAAT
The DNA here is from genome assembly GCF_007474595.2 of Lynx canadensis. Taxonomy (NCBI): domain Eukaryota; kingdom Metazoa; phylum Chordata; class Mammalia; order Carnivora; family Felidae; genus Lynx; species Lynx canadensis. Next base: position 119,645,792 of record NC_044306.2, on the reverse strand, counting down.
TCTGAGTTCTTCAAGTCTTTTATGAAGTTTCTTAGTCAAGTGTAAGTTATCCGCTTCCACACTTTGCATAGATAAAGTTTGGGCCTCAAACTGCTGCTTCAATCGTTCCATTCTGTTTATATTTTTATGGGTTTTATTGACATCTTCTTTCATTTTAAGAAGTTGAAGCTCTTTTTTCTGAAGTTCTTGTATCTTGAGATAATTATAAAACAAGTTAGAATGCAAAAAGAATTCCTGTGTCTATTTGTTATATATGTACATCTATTTCTATCTCTAAATATCTGTATTTATATTCTTTCTCATTCCCCAAGTGATTTTGGACACAGTTACTCCCCAAAGAACAAAATGACATGTACCTTTTTCTGTAATTCATCTTTAGATTTATTTAAACTCTTTTGAATATTTGAAATCTGAGTTGTCTTTTCTGAAACTCTCTGCCTGAGTTTATCAATAGTTTCTTGGTATTCTTTCAAATGCATATGGGCAACTTTTAGTTCTTGTTGTGTTTCTAGATCCTTCATTATTAGAAGAAATGAAGAAATATTATGATGTAAAGGCACATTACCTTTTCTTAATGATGAACTAGTTAGACAAAATCTTAAAAAATGCATGCTCCCAGTTAAAAACAAGCAGCACAGCACCCCCAAATGACAGCAGTACAGAAGGCTATAAAGTCAAGTCCCTGTCCCCAGCCTCACCCATCGTAGCTGGGTTTCCTGGTGAACTCTGCCAACTGCTCTCCTTTCTCTCATACCACTTGGACATCATTCTACATCACTATCACAGAAAGAGGGCCCTCTTCTCATGCTAAGTACTCCATCATACAGATGAACCCCACTTAGCCAGTGCCTTATTAGTGGACACTTGGATTGCTTCCAGACTTGTCAGCACAGACAACGTTGCAGTGAGCGCTGTTGTATTTCTGCCCAAATGTGTGAATATATTGGTAGGATAAATTCCTACAAAGTGGAATCGCAGTAGCAGATATATACGCTGATAAATCTTTAATAAGGCATTGTCAAACTGTCTCCCTGAAAGTTTATAACATTTACAGTTTCACCAACAGTTATTATTTATTTCCAAAGAAGGAAGCTTCTTATACTAAAAACATGTTTATTGGACAGGTAGAAAGAGTCCAACTCACTCTAGCTATGGTTTTCTGTAGGTCTTCCTTGAGCTGGTCTCGCTCCAATTTCAGATTATCTCTTTCTTTCATTATAGATTTCATTTCTTCAAGGTTTTCATGAAGCTGCTGGGCCAAATTTAAGTTCTCCATTTCTATTTTATCCAGAGTTAAACTTTGGTCCTTGAATTGTTTCTTTAATCGCTCTATTTCAGACATTTTTTTCTGTGTCTCACTGACATCTTCCTTTAACTTAAAAAGTTGATGTTCATTTGCCTTAAGTTGTTGAATCTTAAGATAAGCATAATATAACATGTTAGAATACAGACAGTTTTTAAGGGAAGGATAAAAAATAGTTTCAAAATTAAGACAGTTTTCCCATGTCACTCATTAATATTTTGCATAATTCCACACAAAACTTATTTTCTTTTGAAGTATAATATACATAAATACACTAATCTTAAGTGTATTGCTAAATTATTCTCCACATATGTATATATCTATATAATTACAACCCAGATTAAAATATCAAACATTTCTAGCACCCCTTAAGGTTCTGTGTGCCCCCTCCTAGAGTTGACCACTATTCTGAACTGTTTTCATCCTAGATGAGTCTTGCCTGCCTTTGGAGTTAAAAATCACGGGGCGCCTGGTTGGCTCAGTCGGTTAAGCGTCCGGTCATGATCTCATAGTCCATGATCTCGCAGTCCGTGAGTTCGAGCCCCGCATCAGGCTCTGGGCTGACAGTTCAGAGCCTGGAGCCTGTTTCAGATTCTGTGTCTCCCTCTCTCTCTGACCCTCCCCCATTCATGCTCTGTCTCTGTCTCAAAAATAAATAAACGTTAAAAAAAAAAATTAAGAAAAAGAACTGTCTTTAAGAAAAATCACAATGTATTTATCCATTTTCCTGTTGACAGGCATTTCACTTGTCTTCCATTTTTTGCTGTTATGATTAGAACTGTTATGAACATTCTTGTACACAGCTTTATGTGAAAGTATGCACTCTTTTCTCTCAGGTACATATCCAAGAAATAGAAATACTGAGCCACAGGCAGGTGTATGTTCAGCATTAGTAAAAACTGTCAGGATGTTTTCAATGTGGTTAAACCATTTTACATCCCCATATGAGTTTAGGCACGAATAAATCAAATACCCAGGGGCACCTGGGTGGCTCAGTCGGTTAAGTGTCCAACTTTGGCTCAGGTCATGATCTCACGGTTCGTGGGTTCAAGCCCCGCATTGGGCTCTGTGCTGACAGCTCAGAGCCTGGAGCCTGCTTCGGGTTCTGTGTCTCCCTTTCTCTGCCCCTCCCATGCTTGTTCTCGGTCTCTCTCTCTCTCTTTCAAAAATAAATAAACGTTAAAAAATATATAAATTAAATCAAATACCCAAACAAGCACCTTCTTCATACCTTTTCTTGTAATTTAGCGTTTGAATTTTCTAAATCCATTTGCATATTTGATATTTCATCTGTCTTCTCAGAAACAATGCCCCGGAGTTTATCAATAGTCTCCTGGTGCTCTTTCACATGCATGTGAGCAATTCTTAGTTCCTCTTGTTTTTCTAGGTCCTTTGTCATTAGAGAAATTTTAAGAATGGTGACATAGCTTAACATTAACTAGTATTTTTTTTTATAAAAGTGGTATTTTCTTAGTAAAAATAATAAAACTATTACTTCTTAAGCTACATCTTAGATGTTAGGAAGTTACAAGCTTTCCCTTCATCCCTTTCCCTGTCCTCACCTCCCCACAACCTACTCCTACTTTCCAGAGGCAAATACATGATACATATACTATTCTACAGCTTGCTTTTCCCTCTAAGTTATTTGGGCTTCCAAATTAGAACATCCAAACCTATTTCATTTTTTTTTTTTTTTAATTATGTTGCACAGTATTCTGACATACTGTTCATATTTACCCAGTTTCCTTCTGATGGATATTTAGATTGTTTCCCAATTTTTATTACAAATTGCTACAATGGACACCTTGTGGTGTGTGTGTGTTTGTGTATGTACATAAATATACATGTAGGATGAAGTCCACAAAGAAAATACTGCTAACAGAATTAAAAATTTTGAAGAACAGTACCAAATTACCCGCCTTTGTAAAAGGTTCCATCAGTTTACTCACATCAACAGTGCCACTCACATCAAAGCACGGTTCCCTGCTGTCAGAAAAACACACATTTACTCACCAGCAGAGGAAGAGTAACTTACTTTAGCCTCTTTTTCTCTGAGGCTTTCTCTGAGCTGGTCTCGCTCCATCCTAAGGGTTCCCTCTGCTCTTCTTAGGCCATCTCTCTCCTCAGTAACACATTTTATTTCTTCAAGGTTTTCATGAAGTTTCTGACTCAGCCTTAACTTCTCAGTTTCGACACTTTCCAGGGTTGAATTCTGGGTCTCTAATTGCTTCTTCAATTGCTCTGCTTGATACATATTTTCTCTGAGATCATTTTTTACCTTAAGAAGTTGACGTTCTTTCTCCTGAAGTTCTTGGATCTTAAGATAATCATATAATAAGTTAAGATATAGATTGATATTAATAAATAAAACTTTCTTTTTTTAAAAATTTTTAATGTTTATTTATTTTTGAGAGACAGAGAGAGAGAACCAGTGCAAGCAGGGAGGGGCAGAAAGAGAGGGAGACATAGAATTTGAAGCAGGCTCCAGGCTTTTGGGCTGTCAGCACAGAGCCTGATGCAGGGCTTGAACCCACAAACTGTGAGATCATGACCTGAACTGAAGTCGGATGCTTAATCGACTGAGCCACCCAGGCACCCGATAAATAATACTTTCTAAATTAAGCAGGCAAATCTTTGATTTTAGGCTAATTCATATCCTGTTTCATTACAAAAAAGACCTAATGTAAACTCTCAAATAAAAACCATACCTGTACTTTTAAGGCAGTATCTGTGTTTTCTAAATCCGTTTGCATATTTGATATTTCATCTGTTTTCTCAGAAATAATGTCCCGGAGTTTATCAATAGTTTCCTGGTGTTCTTTCACATGCATGTGAGCAATTCTTAGTTCCTCTTGTTTTTCCAGGTCCTTTGTCATTAGAGAAAGGAAAATGATTTTTTAGAGTGACAAAATACAAACAATGTGTGGAAAGATAGAGGGTAAGAGGTAAATATGCCTCCCACCCCCTTAGGCCTCATCCTCTAGTTACTCTTAAACATCAATACATGTTAGATACATTAATCCATAACTTACCCCTTTCCTTAAGAGGATACTTCCAAATCACCACCATGGCACTGCCTCATTCTTTATACATGGCCTAGTACTCTATGGTCTGAGTTTGCTGCACTCATTAACCAGTCTCCTGCTAATGGACAGTTGGTATTTTCCCTGGTTTTTGTGGTTTGCTTTGATTTGTTCTTACAACTTTCTGCAATGAATATTCTTCTACAGATATCTTTGCACAATTGCATTACTGTGTGCAGGATAAGTGGCTACAACTGGGCTTTCTGGGTCAATGAATAAACGTATTGAAATATTTGGAAGATATTATCAAATATCCCCTCCTCCAACCTTGCCTAAGGTTGGACCAATTTTACACTCATACCAATCCTATCGCCCGTGGTTCTTTTGGGACAGTGTCATATTTACTGGATGGGGGAAAAACAGTAACTCACTCTCATTACGGTTTCTCTCAGGTTTTCCTGGAGCTGGTCTCTCTCTACTTTGAGAGTCTCCTCTACACTCCTAAGATCATCTCTTTCTTTTGTAACACATCTCATTTCTTCAAGGTTTTCATGAAGTCTCTGAGTTAACCTTACATTCTCCTTTTCTATATTTTCCAGAGTTGACTTTTGGGCCTCAAATTGGTTCTTCAAGTATTCTATTTCACACATTTTTTCCTGAGTCTCATTGACAGGCTTCATCTTAAGAAGCTGATGTTCTTTTTGCTGAAGTTCTTGCATCTGAGAAAACAACAAAACAAGTTAGGACACAGGCAGAAATTTTTAGGAAAAGGAGGAATTGTTTCTGAGTCAAGTGAATCATCTTTACATTTTATCTAATGTATGTAGCATTTTCTTCCACAGGGATATGAGGAACACAATAATCAGATGTCAGTTTCCAACTTAATAAGACCTACCTTTTCTTGTGATACAGCATCTGAATTTTCTAAATCTTTCTGAATATTTGCTTCTTGATCTGTCTTCTTTGAAAAAGTCCTTGTACTAATGGTTTCCTGGTACTCCTTCAAAAGAATATAAGTAGTGTTTTAGTTCCTGTTTGATTTTCAGTCCCTTTATGATTGGATAGAAATTAATAAAGCAATAGTGAATATCACTGTTAACCACTTTGCCACTATTTCATACCTAAAAAATCATTAGAATAAGGAAACTTACTTCAGTTACAATTTCTTTAATGTTTTTTTTGAGTTGGTCTCTCTCCATTTGAAGGGCCTCCTGCATCCTTTTCAGTTCATCTCTTTCCTTAATTATAATTTTTATTTTATCTTGACTTTCCTTAAGTTTCTCGGTCAACTGGAGCCTCTCGCTTTCTATACTTTGTAGTGATGAATCTTTGACTTTGAGTTGTTCCTTCAATTGCTCCAGTGCACTCATTTTCTCCTGAGTCTCACTGATTTCTTTGGTGGTAATAAATTGTTCCTGTTTCGCATGAAGCTCTTGGATCTTAAAATAATAATAAGTTAATAGCTAAAATATACATACACACAAATCATGCTTATATATATGTGTGTGTGTACACATATAATACGTTTTAGTTTTTGAATGAAAAGAACTCACAATGTTCTCCATAACAATTTGGTATGCAAAAACAGTTTCTGTAATTCAGTTAGCTAGCTCCCTCAGGTTTTTTTCCTACACTTCCTTCACCCCCAATTTACCTTTTTCTGTAATTCATCATTAGTTATTTCTAATTCTTTTTGAAGGCTGGACAGCTCATTTTCCGTCTCAGAAAGATTCACTCTTAGCTTCTCAATAGTTTCCTCCTGTTCTTTCATGTGACGATGAGCAACTTTCAATTCCTCTTCAGTTTCCAGGTGCTTCATTATTAGAGGAGATGTTAAGAAATTTACAGAAACATTATAACCATTATACTCTCTTTTTTCCAAAGGTTTAGTTTTTACAAAAATATCTGCTTACAAAAGTAAAAAAAAAAAAAAAAAGCACATGGGGGATGGATGAAACTTACCTTAGCTATGATTTCCCTCATGTTTTCTTTGAGCTGGTTGCTTTCGGACTGAAGAACTTCTTGCAGCCTTTGTTTGTTGTCTCTCTCCTTAGTTATACATTTCAGTTCATCACGACTTTCCTGAAGCCTCTCGGACATCTCGAGCTTTTCCACGTCCATTCTTTGCAGGGCTGACTCTGTGGCTTTGAGCTGCTCCTTCAGTTGCTCCATCTCGCTCATCATTTTCTCAGGTGCGCCATCTTTTTCTTCCATATTGAAGGACCGTTCTTGTTTGTCTTGAGCCTCTCGGATCTTAAAAGAATAAAACAACAAGAGAATTGACATCCAAAGATTCTTTATTTTACTTTCAGAGAAAAGAAATCAGGACAGTTTCTAAAACAAGTAAGTCAGGACTCAGTGGCTCATTACAGAGCATTCTTTCCACTCTCCCACTCGTCATCACTCAGGTACTGAACACTTCTTTCCTGAGGGCTCAGTGTGCTGTCAGTATCCTACCAGAGGTTAGAGATAAATTGGTAAATGAGACTTATATGATCCTTGCCTTTTTGAGATTTACACTTCAGAGGGAAAGATAGGCATTATGCCAAATCTTACCAAACAGGGGTGCTGGGTTCTTGCAGGGTTATGTGGCAACCTAACCAACCCTGAGTGGTTAGGAAGGGCTTCCTGGGGGATGGAAAGCTTCGGTTGAGACATGAAGGATGACAGCAGTAGGTGGGCAAGGCAGTAGGGAAATGCTGCAGGCAGGGAGACCAGAACACCCAAAAGCCATGAGATGAGGAAGCACAATGCTGGAGCATGATGAACAGGGGTAAGATGAGCAGAAATAAGGCTGGAGACCAGCTAGGTCTGGGATCCAAGGCCTCATGGGCCACGTGAAGGATTCTGGTCTTTGGTTCAAGAGTAGAGATAGGTTATTAAAAGTTTATTTTATTTTATTTTACTTTTACTTTATTTTATTTATTTATTTTGAAAGAGAGAGAGAGAGAGAGAGAGCTGGGTCAGAGAGAAGGAGAGACAGAATCCCAAGCAGGCTCTGCTCCCTCAGTGCAGAGCCCGATGCAGGGCTTGAACTCACAAACGGTGAGATCATGGCCTGAGCTGAGATCAAGAGTCGGATGCTTAAATGACTGTGCCATCCAGGTGCCCCTATTAAAAGGTTTTAAGAACAAAGGACTGCTTGGGCTCAGAATGAGGAATGACTTAGAGAAGTATAGAAATGAATACTGGGAGACCAGTAAGAGGCTACTACAGAAAGCCCGGGACAGAAATAATGGTGGCTTGGATTAGTGTTGGCAATGAGGAGAGAAAGAGGGAAGATTTCTCTCTCCCTTTCTTTCTCTCTCTCTCATACACACACACACACACACACACACACACACACACACACACCTTAAAATCAACAAGGTTTGGTGCTTGGGTTATAAAGTGAGTGTGAGGAAAGGAAATTGGGAAGGGTGATTCTCAGATTTCTGTCTCAGGTATTGAGGAAGTGCTTTATGAGATGCTACAGGAATAGATTTAAAGAAGGAAAGAAAATAGTTTTTCTGGCTTTATCCTTTCTTATAATTTAGCATTGCTTTTTCTAAATCATTTTAAATATTTAAGAAGACAGCTGTCTTCTCTAAAACATCTTCTCTCAATTTCAATAGTTTTTTTAGTATTTATGAGCAATTTTTAGTCTGTTTCCAACCACTTCATAATTGAGACATTTAAAGAAAACACTGCAGTAACATTTTATTTTATTTATTTATTTTTTCAACGTTTATTTATTTTTGGGACAGAGAGAGACAGAGCATGAACGGGGGAGGGGCAGAGAGAGAGGGAGACACAGAATCGGAAACAGGCTCCAGGCTCCGAGCCATCAGCCCAGAGCCTGACGCGGGGCTCGAACTCACGGACCGCGAGATCGTGACCTGGCTGAAGTCGGACGCTTAACCGACTGCGCCACCCAGGCGCCCCCAGTAACATTTTAACTATAACACAAGTGCTTCCTTTCCAAAGACTTGATTCTCACAAAACACTTGTTAAATGCAAGGAAAGGACGAAACTTACTTTAGCCAAAGTTTCTCTAATGTCTTCTTTCAACTGGTCTTGTCCAGCTCGAACTGCTTCTTTTCTCATTCTAAGGTTGTCTCTTTCATCAGTTAGAGATTTTATTTCATCATGACTTTCTGGAAGTTTTTCAGTCAACCCAAGCTTTTCCATTTCTATGCATGCAGGGGTCATTGAATCCTTGGTTTTGGATTGTTTCCTTAATAGTTCCAGTTCATCCCCTGTTTCCTGAGTACTACTGACTTCTTTCACATTAGGCAGTAGTTCCTGTTCCTCATGAAGCACTGGGATCTTGTAATACGCATGGAATACCAAGGTTACTATCTGGAGAGCATTATTATAATTTTTCAAATTTTTTAAAGATGAGAATACTGTCCCTAGAAATAAAAGTTATCTTGATCCCATGGCCTACCGTGGATCACAAACTCACAATTTATTCATTTTCTCTTGATTCCTACTAAAGCTATTCATGGCCTTTCTGCTAGTCACATTCTGCCATAACTTTCTTTGTTTCCAGCTTACATCCAAAGTGAATCAATTCTTATACCTAACTAACACCGTTAATTCAGCCAGTTGCACACGTCTTCATTTTTATACTAGTTCTCAAAGGCTATAGGAGAAAAAACATTGTTTTTATTGAGATTTTATCTCAATAAATGAATGGTCCTTAATTCTCAGATGACCTCCCATGCCACTTCTCATATTCTTTTATATGTACAGACCATTTCCTATGGTCATTAGTGGTTCCATTAACTTTGCATATCATATTTCTGCATTTGTCCTGCTGGAATTGAAGGATTATTGTATATGCCCAAATTAGGGGGAGAGAAGAGTGTCTTATTCATATCCACAGTTTCAATGGCTGGTACATAGTGGCCTTTAACATATGTTGGTTCAGTTATCCCAGTGTTTCATTTTCTCTATAGCATTTGCCATTATCTCAAATTATCTTTTTCATTTGTTTGTTTATTTACCAATTAACTCTTTCCACTACAAAATAAGCTCTATGGTCACAGAAATTTTGTTCAGCTTGTTCCCATTTTATTTCTATAACCCAAGACCTTGCCTGACACATTAGACACTCAACAAATACTACCCAATAAATGAGCTGTAACAGTCACTACTTAACTGCTCATTTTTCCTTCAAAAAAAAAAACAAAAAACAAAAAACAAAAAACCAAAACCAAAACAAAACAACCCCCCCCCCAAGAAAAACAAAAAAGAAGGGACAAAAGAGAGAAAGAAGAAGAGACAAACCTTTTCTTGTAATTCAGTATTGGATTTTTCTAAGTCATTCTGAATATTTATCATTTGAGCTGTCTTCTCAGAAATGTTTCTTCTTAGTTCATCAATAGTTTCTTGTTGTTCTTTGAGATGCATGTGAGCAATTTTTAGTTCTTCTTTTGTTTCTAGACCCTTAATTACCAAGTGGAATTTAAAGAATATTATAACAACATCAACATTGCCTCTCCCTTCTCCAACTGGCTCGGTTTTAAAGAAACATTTACTAGATGAAAGAAAAGGGTATAACTTACCGTAACTTCGAGTTCTCTTATGTAATCTTGAAGTTTCTCTCTCTCTATGTCAAATGATTCCTGTAATTCTTTTAGATCATTTCTTTCCTTGGTTATGGATTTCAGTTCCTCATAATTTTCGTGGAGCTTCTGAGCCAATTCTAGCCTCTCCATTTCCATATGTTCCAATGTTAATTCTTGGCTTCTTAATCCATTCTTTACATTCTCCATTTCACTCATCTTTTTCTGCATCTCACTCATCTCTTCTTGTACACTAAGAAGCTTTAGCTGTTTTTCTTGTAGTTGTTGGCTCTTGAGAAATAAAATTTTTAATTATCATTTTGCTTATGTTCCCTTAAAATTCTTATGTAATATATATCTTGCCAAACCAAAATGATTATTATAGTAAACAGCTTTGAAAGTAGAGTAACCTTCTAGGCACAGTGTCTATAGTGGGTTGAATAGTGTCCTACCCAAAATTCAAGTATATTCAGAATTTCAGAATATGACCTTATTTGGAAATACGGTTTTTGCAGATATAATTAAAGTATGAAAAGAAATTCTACTGGATTAGGGTGGGCCCTAAATGCAATGACAGTGTCTTATAAGAGGCAAAAAAGGACACACAGAGACACAGAGAAACTCCTGTGAAGATGGAGGCAGAGTTAAAACTGATACAGCTATAAGCCTTGGGCACCAAGGGAGCTGGGAGCTAAGGATAGTTAGAGGAAGGAAAAGATTCTTCCCTAGAGCCTTCAGGAGGAGCATGGTATTACCAGCAACTTGATTTTGGACTTCTAGGATCCAGAAATGTGACAAGAAATTTCTGTTGTTTTTTAGCCACCAAGTTTATGGTAATTTGATACAGAAGTTCTAGGAAACTAATATATTGTCATGAGGTTAATCAAAGAGGTAAAGTGAAAATGAGAAAAACTTGAAAAGAGACTAAATATGCAGGTATACCTGCCAAATAACTATAATTCCTCATCTCTTAAAACCTTTTTGGATCATCTATTTTTATTTCGAAAAAGGTCCTTACAGGTGGCCCATAAAGACACTGAGGCATTAACTTTTACATAAGCCTATAAATTTCACTTCTTTAGGGTGAGTATGAAACAGACATCAGGTTCTAGCAAATTAATTGGGTTATTGTGAAAAGGAGGAGAATTAAGAGAATACATAGGAAAAAAAAACACTCCACAGAAAGACAGTGGAAATCACAATATATTATTTATAATGTATGTGGCATAGGCCTTAGAAAAATAGAAAGATCTCAGTGGGTGAATTTTAGAATTACTTGGGCAGTACAATTATTACTAGATTCTCATCTCTTATACAAATAGTACAACAGCACCTTACTTCTATAAAAGAAGTGACTCAGGAAATTGTAAACATCTAAGAGATGGTAACAGTCACATTTCTTACATTTTAGAGAATGACTACCATATTTTTATAAAGGCAGAATCTTTGTGTTATTGATTAATGTATCTCAAGCACCCAGAACAACACCTGGCCTATGGTACTTCCCAATAAGTTTCTTATGAATGAATATATTCCATGATTAGTTTAGATGAATTAAGGCTTTCTCTCTCATCTGAAGACTCCAGGATAATATATCCTCACAAAGGATGTTGGTTAAGATCTAGGTGTGAGTTGAAACTGTCTATGATATTAGCATTAAAATCTGCTCATTTGGGAGATACATGTTATTTCTAGAATTCAGCTCTACTGCCATCAAAATTTATTTAAAAAAAAAAAAAAGAAGAAGTTTAGGGGTGGCTGGGTGGCTCAGTTGGTTGAAGGTCTTACTCTTGATTTCAGCTCAGGTCATGATCTCACGGTTTGTGGGTTCAAGTCCCTGCATCGGGCTCAGTGCTGAGCCTTCTTGGGATTCTCTTTCTCCCCTCTCTTTCTGCCCCTTCCCTGCTTGTGTGCTGTCTCTCAAAATAAAAAAATAAACTTAAAAAAAAAAAAAAGTTCAATCGGAAATCTAATATGGCCAGGAAGGTAACTTTAAAGATTCACCTTTTCCTTTAGCTTTTCTTCAACTTCTGCTAATTTCTCACAGGTCCTAGAAAGCTCTTCCTCTTTCTTCATGGTATGGTTCTTTTCTTGTGTAATTATCTCTTGTTGCCTTTTAAGTTCACCTCCAAGAATTCTTAATTCTTCTTGGTTTTCAATCATCTAGATTTTTTTTTTAAAGTTGAGATTAAAATAAATAATATTAGCTTATTTTTATAAAATCAAATCAAGTAAAAATCAGCATTTACCTCAGCCTAAAAGTGAAGAAATTATGCAAACTCTATTGGAAAAAACTATCTTACAAAGAAAGTCAGTCTTTAATTTAATCATATAGGATGTCAAGCATATGCTTTTTTATGCTGTTTCTTTTTCTTTCTTTTCTTTTCTTTTCTTTTTTTCAAGTAGGCTCCATGCCAAAGTGGGGGTTGGAATCACAACCCTGGGATCAGGGTTCCACTGACTGAGCCAGTCAGATACCCTTTACACGTTTTCTTTACTGCTCTACTTATATTCTTATCATGAGAATTAGAACTAGATTTAGTATTCTATCTTGAGAGGTTGGCTCATTTTCTAGCCTTAAACCAAAGGAGACTGTTTCTAAGCTTTCATGGACTGATTCTGAGACTACAGTTACAGGCTTTTCAAATGCTAGAATGAATGGCTTTGGTTTGGTGCACCAGTTAACAGCCAAGTTCAAAATGGCAGCCATCCTTTGCTAGCATGACTTGGGCTAATCCTAGTTATAAGCTTATACAGTGGCATTCTCAAGTATCATGGCCACAAAAACATTACAAGCTTGAGACCATGATTTTTATCTGCATTCTTATTTATACTCAGCTCTTTTGACCAGACAATCCCAAGAAATATGGAAAATTACACAAAAGTTCAGGTTCTCCTACAACCCACAGCAAACTTCTAAAAATGTTAATTTCAATCTATATATACTATATTAACCCTAAATGAAGAAACAAAACTAAAGTAGATATGACAATACAGCAAACATTAACAAATAATTAAAAATGAAGTTTAAAAATTAAGACAAAATTAACAAAAGAGAAACATTTAGGAAAAAGATTTAACAAAATATGGACAAGACATGTATACTAAAACCTATAACATATCACTGAGAGAACATAATTTATAGAAAGATATACAATGGCCAGCAAGCATATGAAAAGATGATCAATGTTCTTAGTCATTAGGGAAAGGCAAATTAAAACAATGAAGTACATACCCAATTGAATGGCTAAAATTAAAAACACCAGTAATGTGAACCATTGATGAAGATGTGGAGCCATCAGACTTCTCTCAATTCGCTGATGGGAATGTGAAATGGTACCACTACTTTGGAAATCAGTCTAGTGAATTCTCATTAAGTTAAATATATGAGAATTTATTCTCATATGACTCAGCTATTCCATTTAGCTGAATAGCTGGAATAGCTGAATGACTCAGCTATTCCATTTAGATACTTACCCTAGAGAAATTAAAAAAAATGATCATAAAAAGATTTATGTAAGAATGTTTATAACAGCTTCACTCACAATAGCTAAATAGTAGAGATAACTCAAATTTCCATCAATAGGAGAAAGGCTAAACAAATTGTGTGGCCTATTCATACATGGAGTGTATCCAGCACTGAAAAAGGAGTGTAAAAAAAGGCACAAAAGAGTACATGCTATATGATTCTATTTGTATGAAGTTCTAGAAGAGAAAAAGTGATCTGAGGTGAAAAAACATCAGGATGGTGACTATATGCGGTAGAGAGTAAGAGTAGGACTGACTGGGATGAGATGTGAGAGAACCTTGCAGGGTAAGGGAAACACCTTGTACCTTGACTGGGGTGGAGGGAATATAGGTAGAGACATTTGTCAAAAGTCATCAGACTGTGCGCTTGTATCAGATACATTTACTGCATGTAAATTATGCCTCAGTACAATTATAAAAACCGAAAACATGCAAAGACAAAAACATATTGTTAAATGTACAGTGCTGCATCTTACCATTTCAATATTTTCCCTTAGGTCAGTCTTCAATTGTTCCTTTTCTGCTGTAATACTCTCTAACATTTGTTGCAGTTCATTTTTCTCCTGTATTAAAGAAAATATCTTTCTCTGTTGCTTAGTTAGCTCATTATCTTCAACATTTGCAATCAGTGCTTGAGTATTTTTGGCTTTCAAATTCTGTTTTTTATCTGTGTCAGCCATCTAAAATATGAATAGATTAAAGAAGAATTTCTCAGTTAATAACAATTTGAATAATAATAAAAATTGCCAAAGCTAGTATTACTTATTACTTACCAGGCACTATTTTCGTATTTTGACACATTTAATCTTAACTATAACCTTATAAGGTAGGTACTGGTATTATTTTCATTTGACAGACAAGAAACTTGAATTCCAGAGAGGATGACAGGTCACTTGCCCAAGGTCACTCAGGTTTTGAATCTAAGAGGTCTGGCTTCAGACTCTGTGTCCTTGTACATACTCTTGTTCATGGCTAAGAACTACCTGGACAGTTATGGATAATTAATAATTATGTTCATGTATGATGATAGGTTAACTTAATTTTATGAAAGAGTAAGCCACCTTGAACTCTACCACTTTTTTTCCATCAAAATCTGGAAATGACTCCATATCTTCCACTCCCAACAAATGATAATTTTCGGAAGCAGTCATACTCCCAAAAGGCTGGAGTTTCATCAAATGAGAGGACAAATTAATCTTGCAAGAAACAGATTTCATATTCTAACAGTATAAACCACCTTTTCAAAATATATACTTTCATATATTGGTTAAGAAAAGCATGTTATACACATTCATTTATCCATAAATAGATCTTAAGCAAACGTAACTTAATATGTGTACCCCTTGATAAAGGGAGACAAAGACTGACATTACAATCACTGGTATGAAATGAGGGTTATCACTATATAACCTTATACGACCAGGAAATAAATACAGCTCCATATTGGCCACATATGTTTTAAAAAGTTTTATAATAATCTACAATTAACAAAAAATTGAAAAATGAAGAGAAAAAAATTACCCATGTCACCAGCTTCACACAACACACTATTAGATTTCCAGAATATGTCAAAAAAAAAATTCTAGAATATTTCCTTTCAGAGTTTGTCCATGAAAAAATATATTTGAACATAGTAATTATGATTTATATATATATATATATACATATACACGCACACACATCTATACACACACACACATACAGAATTATTCATTTTTGCTTTTGCTTTTCCCCACTTAGATCACAGGCATTTTTCCCATGCTGTCACATAATCTTCAAACTATAACTTTTAGTAGTTGCTCAATATTCTAGAGTGGGTATGGACAGAACCTATTTTACTTAACTATTTTTTTTATTGTTGGTAACATGCATGAGTTTCTGACAATGGTAACCACAGAGCTAACTACATGAGAAATTAAGGTAAGGAATACATAGTCATTGGGACTAGCTTGTCAGATACCCTAATTCAGAATCTTGCATCTGTACACCCTAAGTATAGGAATGTACACAAAAACAGAGCAGGCTGAGACAAACTATGTAATAATACCCAAGGTACATTTCAGAATGGAATTCAACCTAGCAAGTATTTCAGCTACCACAGATCTTATTATTAAATAAAGAAAAAGAATTGTGTGCTTTGAGATAAGCTTACTAATCATTGTTTTAAATTTCTGTTGGAACACATGAGAGAAGCTGCATTTCTAGAGAGAGAAATATGAAGCAAGATTGAAAGTGGGCACTCGAAGGGGATTCATTATAGACCTACTAATGCAGCCCTCTGGGGTCCAGATGAACAGAGGGGTCCACATGGGATTCTAACATGGACACGATAACAGAAGAAGCTGATCTTAGCCTTCCATCCCATATTTGAGAAACCCCAAGAAACAAAAGAGCCCCAGTCAGACCTTTTTATCAACATAGATGATTCCAGCATAAACTTAGGAACACAGAGCAGCTAAATATAACTCTCCAGTAAATACAACTCTCCCTTTCCCTCACTCCTCTGCTATTGCCCCTTCTCATGGGGCCACATGATTACAGATTTGCATTTGTCTAAAAGCAGGTATTGATTGTTGTACCTTATTTTCAAAAATCTTTTCAAAAAAGTCTTCCCCTAATGAAAATAAAAGTTATAAATTTCAAATCAAGGTCAAATGCCTTTGGCCCATTTGGTTAATCCAAACTATAGAGAAGCTGAGAACATAAGATATAAAACAAACAAAAATGCTTTCCTAGGAGAGAAGAACTGAAGCATACAGACAGAGAGGGAAAGCTTTTCCAAGGCAAGAATACTGTACCCTGGGGTAAATGGGAAAAAAAAGCTCATTATATAGAGTAATAGTATATAAATCTATACAAAGATTTATTTACATAAGTTGGGGCTTACTGAATTATTCTGAAGTAGTATTTTTTTTTATTTAGTAATATGTCCAATCTGGTGATTTTTCTTGCATATAAAATGTAGTTTAAAAAATTATATAACTGTATAAAACCCAGTTTTATGTATATATGTATATATATATGTGTATACTATTCTGAGCTATGAATGTATGAAAGATTATTTCACCAGTCTCTTATTGATGAATGTTTTCAATTCCTAGTTGTAAATAGTCTGGTTTAAATAGTAGTGCAATAAGAATGAAAGACAGTATAAAAAATTCTGTTGATAATATATATCAAAGGCATTTCTGAGAGTAGAAATGTATAGTAAATGAATCCATTGTATAAAACTATAGGCAATCCCCTGTTACGGATTCAAATGTGTTGTCCCCAAATTCCTATGTTGAAGCCCTAACCTCCAAGTGACTGTATGTGAAGATAAAGCCTTTAAGGAGGTTTATTAAGGTTAAATGAGGTTATAAAACTTAGGCCCTGGGGCGCCTGGGTGGCTCAGTCAGTTAAGCATCTAACTTCAGCTCAGGTCATGATCTCATAGCTCGTGGGTTCAAGTCCCACATTGGGCTTTGTGCTAACCGCTCAGAGCCTGGAGCCTGCTTTGGATTCTGTGTCTCCTTCTCTGTCTGCCCCTCCCCTGCTCATGCTCTGTCTCTCCCTCCCTCTCTCAAAATAAATAAACATAAAAAACAAACAACTGAGGCCCCTAATCCCGTAGAACTGGTGTCCTTTTAAGAAGAGAAAGAAACACTAGTGCTCTCTTTCTCAGCTCAAGAATAGGAGAAAGGCCATGAGAAGACACAGAAGGAAGGTGCCATCTGCATACAGAGAAGAGAAGACTTACCACAAACCAAAGTTTCTAGCACCTTAGTCTTGGACTTTTAGCCTCCACAAATGGGAGAAAGTAAATTTCTGTTAAAAGTTTTAGCTACCCAGTCTATGCTATTCTGTGGTGGCAGTCTAGTAGACTAATATACCTCCCCTTAAAAAAAAAATTATCATTAGCATCTCCTAGCCCTTCTTGTATATAACTAAATAACCAGTTAACTCCTAAGGTATCAGGACAAAATGAACCACACTACCTAGAATAAATCAAGGTGAGATTTAAGCACCTAATAGTACAATTATAGCACAAGCCCTAGAAACAGGCAAAACTACAACATAAACATTGATTTTATAGAACTCTAAGCAAGTTTAATATACAAAATCTGACATAAAACAAGTATTTTAGACATAATAATAAACAATCTTTCTTACATTCTTAGAATTCAGAGGGGTTTTTAAAGATTTTAAAATACATCGAGGCTCAGGAAATGTCACCTCAAAGTCTGAACTAATTTTTGCCTTTTTTTTCCAAATTGACTGTAAGCAGTTATATCTGAAGTTATTTCAAACACATTAGGGTTATGCTTGTAAATTATCGTTAGTTATTAGCTCTGTGAATAATAGACAAGATTGAGATTATCATTATGTAGTTACGTGTTTGAGGTTAAAGAGAAAGCTCTTCTACACAAGTATGAAAACTTTGGACAGAAATATCATTTACCTTTTCCTGGAATTCATCTTTAGTTTCTCCTAAGTTTTCCTCTGTATGCAAATTCCTGGAAGTTTCCTCAGAAATTCTCATTTTTAGTGTGTTGATTGTTTCTTGGTGTTGTTTCAAAGACTCAAGAGCATTTCGTAATTGTTCCTGGGTGTCTATATTCTTTGTCAGAGAAACACAGAACAATTTCTGTTAGAATAATAAGAAACTATGGAAGTGATTTTGCAGGGACTACTTGATCATGAATAGTAAGTGACAGCTCCTATGTTTTCACAGAGGCTCTCGGTTTTCAGCATCTAATCAAAGTCTTACCATGTTTACAGTATCCTGAATGTCACTTTTGAGTTGGTCCCTCTCAATTTGCAGGCTCTCCTGGAGTTGTTTTAGGTCATCCCTTTCTTGGGTTAAGGTTCTTATTTCCACCAAGGTTTGCTGAAGTTGCTCAGCAATCAGTGCTTTTTCCTTTTCTACAGTTTGCAGCCTAGAATCTCTACTTTCTAATTGTTCCTTTAGCTCTTCCATTTCATTTAACACTTCTTGACTCTCGGTTGCTTTCTGCTGAAGTTCTTCGGTTTTCGGACAAAGCTTTAAAATAAGAAAAACAAAATGTGAAAAGCAGAACAGTCTATGGGACATATATGGAGGCCAGACCCCAGAATACTAAAGATCGCTTCCCTAGAGGGTGTCTTGTACCAACCTCTGTGCTCAAAGCATCAGAACTTAAACCAAGTTTTTGAGCTTGTTTAGAGAGATTTCCTATTTCCTGATCCATTCTTGCATTCTCCTCAAGGACCATCTTATACTTTTGCTCAAATTCAAGATGATTTTTTAAATCTTGGAATTCTTGATCAGTGCTTTTATAATTCATCTGGGTAGTTGCTAGGTCATTTTTAGTTTTCTCTATTTCTTCAAGTAAATCTTGAATTCTATTCTCCTTTTGAACTACTTCAGAAAACAATTTGTCTCTTTCCGATATTATTATATAGAGCTCTTCAGATTTATCATGTATCTACGGAGAGGAAATAAAATTTAGTTATGTTAGCAATGTAAGAGCTACTGAAGCAGTTTCAAGGAAAAAAATTCCTATGCAAAAAAAAAAAAAAAAAAAAAGACATTGAAATTAAGCAAAGATTTGACTGAAGAAATACAACATTTTTATTGTCACCATTCCTTTAATAATGTATTATCCTGTTTACCTTCAAAGTTTTGTTTTTTAATCTCTTTGGGCTCTAGTAAGGATTGTTTGGAGCACACTCAATAGAAACACTTTATTTTAGAACATGCCTTTATTTCATCATCTATCATTCTAAAGTATTTTCTAACTTCTTGGTGTATCAGACATTTTATGGTTTTTCTAAGAATTTGACGTATTTTCATCTAAAGCCTTTGAATGCAACTCTTATTTCTAAAAACGTAATCCAAGAATAAATAATCAAGCTTTATTTGAATTATTATTTAAATAAACCATATCCAATTTATAAATAGTAAAATCACTGTGAAAGGTAAGGTAGAAGTGGTGGGAAGAAGAGAGGTGAGCTAAATTGGAGACCAAGGATGGGGGTAACACAGCAGAGTTGTTTCAATCACAGACTAAGGATAGGAGGCACATCTATGTAGCTCAACTATTGGTGCCATAACTATTTGTTGAGCTAAGAACCAGCACCCACTTTAAAGAGTTTTTAGGATGACTAAATAAAATAATGTTGCTAGAGCTTTTTAGCATGATGTCTGCCATATAGTGTTCAAACACTTGTCACTTTTTATTTCTTTTAGAAAGGCAGAGAGAAAAGAAAGGCTGGCAGATCGTTTACAGGATTGTTCACTAGCCTGCAAGATTTACACTGATCTCAACTGTATCAGAGCCCTCCCTTGTATCTCATTACTTTCTTTTATTCAACATAGTGACTAGTAAAAAAAAAAAAAAACAAAAAAAAAAGAAAGAAAAAAAAGATTTAGAAAAAGGGTGGGCCACAGAACTCTGTTTAAAAGATTTTATTTTTAAGTAATCTCTACACCCTACATAGGGATCGAACTCACAACCCCCATGAGATCAAGAATTGCACACTCTACCGACTGAGCCAGCCAGGCACCCCCACAGAACTGTTTAAATGCAACACTTGAGGGCTGTAGAAATGGCCGTACATGGCTCATGATACTAAGTATACTGTTAAATATGCTCTGAAAATGTATTTTTACATCTAGCAATATAAAAAAAATTAGAGGAGGAACTACATTCATTTCTGTTCCTAACAAGTTAGTTAAATGTTTATGGTCTCTTGCCTGCTACTTTAAAATAAACTATGGCAAAATATTTAAAGTGCTATTACAAAGGTTTTTATTTCAGAAGAAGAGTTATTTGCTTAAAAATGTATTTACCTCTTTCCTTAATATTTCTAATTCTGAGGGTAAAGGTTTCAATGCTGAGAGCAAATTAACTTCTTTACGTAAAGCTTCATTTTCTTCAACTTCTTTATTCAGTTCTTTCTGCAGATCAGTAATCTTTCTTTCCAGTTCCAAATTACAGAGCAAATCTAGGGCATTTTGGGTAAATTAAATAAAGCAGTTTACAGTTATTGGGACAACCTAAATTACACGCAAAATGAGATTATTGAACCAGACTATATAAAATTTATTAAAGAAAGAGCCAATGTTGGTTAACAGGTAATCTAATTGTTAATAGTTCTTCAATTACTCCTTAAAAATTAGGTCCAATTTATTTGAAAAATAACTCCTAAACCTTTATGAATCTGAATGAAGTCCATGGAAGCATTTATAAATATTGATACCAAATGACACCGAAACTTATTAAGTTATTAAGAAAATCAGAGCAGAGAATAATAGATTTTTAATCACTGGAATGTAGCCACAAAATTCTTTAGGTAGGTTTCTAGAGAAAGTCAGATCTAAAAAGAGGTAGTCTGAAATTATAAAATACCTTTTGGAACTTTGCCATCTATAAGGGAGGTGAGTTTTGTTATTTCATTAAAAGAAGATTGTAATTCTTTCTCCAGATCAACTTGCATTTTCTTTTTTGCCTCTAGCTGGCTTTGATATAACTGAATATCATTTTCCATTTGCTTATATGCATTTGCAAGTTCTTTCTATTGAGAAAAACATTGTAAATTCACACAAACGTATTGATAGTAATAACTTTTTAAATAAATATTATAGGAGTCACTTACCATTTTCTCTTTCAGCTCTAGATTTTCACTTCTGAGAAAGGCAGATTCTCTCTTGGCATCAAGAGCTACACCTTCAGCATCAAGCAGAGTCTGTTTCATTTGTTTTAGGTCTTCAGTGCTTTCCTGTACACACGACAAAAAAATTTAGTGAAATCTAGCTTTCTGAGAGCTGGAAAACACTTTAGAGAACATGTACATAGATGTTATTCTGAACTGATAAAAAATGGTGGAAATATGATAATTACCAAATGTGTATTTAGGAAAGATGAAAAAAATAATATTTTCCATAATAAAAATATTTTTAAAATTCTGGATCTCTTTTTCTAAATTACATAAGCATTGTATAGATTTAAGAATTTGTTATTGTTGGGAGCCTGGGTGGCTCAGTCAGTTATGCGTCTACTTTGGCTCAGGTCATGAACTCACGATTCATGGGTTCGAGCCCCGCCATCCAGCTCTGGGCTGACAGCTCAGAGCCTGGAGCCTCCTTCAGATTCTGTGTCTCCCTCTCTCTCTGTCCCTTTCCCACTCACACTCTGTCTCTCTATCTCTCTCTCAAAAATAAATACACATTAAAAAAAAATTTGTTATTGTTTAAAAAAGGCTAACACAATTGTTGTTCAGCTAGCTTGCTAAAATCTCCTATGTATTTTTAAGTTATTCTAAAACATGAAAGTAGTTCGTAGTTAAAATTAAGGATATGAAATTACAAATTAAAAAGAAAAAGACAAAAAATTCAATGGAAAAACAGAAAAGATGAACAGGCAACTCCCAGAAGAGAAAATGCAAATGAATGATAAATACATGAAAAGATCTACGGTCTCATTTTTAGAGAGAAGTGGCATTTTAGCATGACTTTAGCCTACATAAATTCAACCACATGTCTTGGCAGAATATTAATGCATGAATGAATGAATGAATGAATGAATAAATTGGATGAAAAAAGAGAAAGAAATAATAATTATTAGAAAGTGGCCAATTCTACTTGATACTCTATCAACAGACACTCCAGGATTATAGGAAACCTGCCTTTCTTCCCAGGGCCCCAGAACAGTAAGATCACTTTTATAAAAAATCATTTGTCATAGTAACAGGTAACAGAAGAGTACTAATAAAAGGTAATAAAAAGTACTCTGAAAAATTCAAATGGAAACAAAAGAACAATGGAAACCAAAGTTCCAGCTAGAAACTGCTGCTTTCTTAAAAATGGTGTTAAAAACTAGAATCAAACTGATACTTTCTTGAAGTAATCAGGAGGACTGAAAGCAAGGAGAATAGAAAGCAAACAGTGAAAATTAACAATTTCACTACGAAATTCAATGTTATTTAATGGTATATCTTCTACCAACTAAAATCATCTAGAGCTACAGTTTCTGAAAAATAACAAACTTATAAAATACTTATTTAAATTATGATGAGCATGCATTAATATTAATCAAATTGATGAAATTTATAAAACCATGCTCAATTACTTGTGATACGTATAGCTCCAGGTATGTATCAATACCAACATAAGTGCTCACCTGAAGATACTAACTATACAGTTCTACATACATGTGCATACAATAATTAAAAAAATAAAATAATTCTTAAATTATTGACTTTTAATGGAAGCTCATCCCTAACTTACCTATATTCACTCAAAGAATGGTATCTTCAACTCTCTATGAATGATTCTTTATCCATAAAATGGCAATGATACTAGTAGTCCCAGTTTCATAGGGTTGACAATATTAAATAAAATACTATATGTAAAACAACTACAACAGTGCCTGGCACACAGCAGGCTCAATATAAGCATTTGCTATAACTATGATGATGATGATGTGCTATAAATGTCTACATGAGAACGCAACAAAATAAACCTGATTTTTACCGATGAGTATGACAAGTCCATTTTTGTATCTTCTGACTTCTGACAGTCTATGTATTTCTGTAGCTTCTTAATCTGTTCTTCCTTTTCTCTAAGCAGCTCTACTTTTGAACTTAGCTCATTCTAAAAGAAGTGTGAAACAAAAAAGAGAAACATATTTAATTGGATTTATATTTTAGGGGGTTAAAAAGAACTTATATTTAACAGTTTACACTGTTAGTAAAATTTAAAAAGTTGACATTGAAAAAAATAAATATATTCTTGTATTTTCTGAAATCATGTTCAATTATGTATGATGTACATTTTAGGCCTAGTTCTTTATCAATGGAAATACCAACATAAATGCTCACCTCAAGATCCTGATTATATACTTCTGCATGCTTAACTAAATTCTTTAAGTTGGAAATTTCATGAATTAGTTGCATCTGTAAGAGCATGTGAACAGGCAACAGAGCAAACCAATAGTTAATAAAGCAAAAAAAAAAAAAAAAACCAAAAAAAAAAAAACACCAAAAAACCAAAAAACCAAAAAACCAAAACCAACAACCCCAAAAGATAGCATTCATTCATCCACCACTTCAGAATCACCAAACAGTAAGAAGGGACTGAGAAATCAATTGTTCAAGCTACCGGTACAGAGCACCTCATTAAACAGAGACAAACTCAACAGAAAATTCCCAATCTCCATAAAACAAGCCAACAAGAAAAAAACCTCAGCATGGCCCAACTAATAGTTATGTCATCTGTTAATAATGCTATAATAAAGTTAAAAGCAAATTAGTATGCATTCCTTGGAGGAAATAAACTTTTAAAAGATACACTTTTAGGGGCACCTGGGTGGCTCAGTTGGTTAAGTGTCTGACTTTGGCTCAGGTCATGATCTCACAGCTTGTGGGTTCAATCCTCACATCAGGCTTTGTGCTGACAGTTTGGAGCCTGCTTCAGATTCTGTGTCTCCCTCTCTCTCTGCCCCTACCTCACTCACGCTCTCTCTCTCTCTCTCTCTCTCAAAAATAAATAAACGTTAAAAAAATTTTTTTTAAATACATTTTTTTAAATACATTTTTAATAGATTTTTGTTTTGGGGAAGTTAAGTACAGACATGTGTTTATTCTACAAGATTTTTTTTCTTCCTGTAAATTATCCATTTAGTTTTTATACTGGCATACTTTTTAAGGCTTTGTGGTTTAGAATTTAGGTTTAGATTAAGGTAGCTTCATGTGGTGTTTTTATAATAATATTACTGTTCACCAAGCTACAGAGATAGGTATGGGATTATGAATTATTACCTTGTCAATTCAGTCTACAGAAAATACTAAAAAGATGATGTTATTGGTTTACATTTTTCAACTGCCTAAAAGTACAAAGAATACTTAAAGATACAAGTATTTCTATTAAAGTTTCCTTTTCACAAAATATCTGGAGCATTAAATATTTGAGTTTCAGGTATTCTTGTGTCAAAGCAAGTAAATGACAATTTACCACAGATAAACGTTTTTCCCTTAGAGTTATTTAATCTTCATAATTCGATGAATCCTTTAAAAGTAAAGGCAAATTCGAGTAGAATGTAAGGGACTTAGGAAAACAGCATCTTGTTTAATACTTTATGAATGTTTAATTCAGTCCTAACTAGATTTAGACTCAGACTAGTGCTCGTGTTGATGTTCTTTATTTTGGGTCAATGTCCTCCAACATTGCCTCCACAATATTATGTGAGCCAAATTTGTAATTTAAGATTTTCTACTGGCTGCATAAAAGAAAGAAACAGGTAGAATTAATTTTGATAATGTATTTTAACCTAAAATATTCAAAATACTATCATTTGTTCATGTAAGCAATATAAAAAATTAAAGAAATAGTTTACATTCTTTTTTTTTTTTTCATACTTAATTCAGACTGGCCCCATTTCAAATGCTCAAAATCACCACATGTGCTAAGTGGCTACCAAGTGTTCAGCAAAATTTTAGACATTTATATTGGTTATAACTTAAATTGGCTCCATCTTTTTTTTCTTTCCTGTTTCTAAATTTTGTGCAAGAAAATCACATTTACCAATAAAGAAGAACTAAATTTACCTTCATTTTAGAAAATAAACATTTAGAAAGAAAAATTGTCCCACTTTCATTTGAAAAACCACTTTAACTATTGGTTCTCTAACAGAAAAAAGATGGAGTAACTTTTGCAAAGCTCTGAGTGTAACTTCCCAAAAATGTATTAAGATGCTGAGCATAAAGAGAAAGTATATATGATACGATCAAAAGTTAAGTGGTTGCTACATAAAAAAAAAAAAAAAAAAAATAGATTTCAACTGTAATTTGCAGCAGGTGAAGTAAAATATTTAACTTAAGACAAAAACCTCTAACTTGTTAAAATTCTAAAACTAATCAAGTTAAAACAGGTAGTGGTTGGAATTTACTTTGTTCCCTGAGCATAATACTTACTCCTTCTAAAATCACTAAACATTCTGTATTTCTATATTCCCATTTGAAAATTATCCATAGCCTTGGTGATTTATAAGACCATCGGCAAACCAGGGCAATACCCACATGTCTTAAGGTCATTATTTGACTTTTCATTCCGTTTTCATTAAGCTTTTCCCCAAAATGGAGGTTTGGGAACACATTTTACTGTATATTCAGACTTACATTCTTAGTTTAAAATGGAATGGACGTTGCAAAAAGAGCTTTGAATAGAGTTAAGTTTTTATTACTTAATCTTTTAGGTTACCTTATTGAACCTAGAATTTTAATTGTGTCCAAGTAAAGATGAAGAGAATAGGATTATTTCTCCCCTTGACTGTGGTTAAAAGAAAAAAAAAAATTGGGATGTGACAGTAAAGTCATATACTGTGTTATTTTGTAATCTTTTTGTGTGTGAGACAATTTAGTGAGCTTCAGTTTTTATTGATACAGAAATCATGTAAAAAACTTAGAAATGATTGCTATACTTTATGCTCAGTTAGCCTTGCATCTGAGCAGTTTGGCTCCAGAGACCATGGTCTTAACCATGACACTACACCACCCCCTTCCTTATAAAACTCTGTTTTATAGACTGAAATTCATGGGCCAATATATGACATTTTGTATTTTGTTAAAATGTAAATTTTAAACCAAGTTAAATGAAACCCTGTGGAGAACATATAGACTTCCTCTTAGGATATATACCCATAAATGTAGGATTAACTTTAATTTGTATATAGAATGGAAATAATAGTTTTGGCACAGATTTCTTTTTTCCTTATTAAAAAAAAAAAGAGGGTGAGAAATGAAACAATGATATGAGGAAAGAGCATTGTGTTCCTTTGGGCTATCCACACAGAAATCTTAGAAGTAGCTACAAATTAACTCATCATTTAACTACACCAGTACTGGCTCTTATTTGGCAGGGCAGGAGAGGGGAGTGGGCTAGGGACAGATTCATAGTCTGACAAAAGCTATGGATTCTTATTCCAGAAAAATGAATATCCTTCAAAAATTCTGCAAAATAATTTTATACTGTCTGTGAACTCTAAGTTAAGGACTGTGTGCTCTAAGAAATCTTAAATCTCTTGGACAATTCCTAAGTACCTGAAGTTTGAGGGTTTCTGAATTAGGTTCTCTAAACATAGAGCCTAATATATATTTAGAAAATTTAAGTGATCTGTTTCATTTCTAAAAATTGCATTACAAGTATTTAGTATTTAGTTACACTAATTTTCACAATAACTCTCTTATATGGAAAAAGACATGAGCATAATCAGCTTCCCCGTCTATTCTAATAATGTTCTAAATATTTAGGAATATACTTTTTAAAGAAAATGAAATCCATGGGTCCATGGATATGTAGTATCCATGCATAAAACCTTGTCAGATAGTAAAATTCATATTGGTCTCAGTAGGAAATGGTTATACTATAGACAGAATTTACGTGTGCTCAACCAATTAACTGATAATATACAAATTACAATGAAATAACTTATTCAAGACAAATCCATCAATAGGCAGATGCACCAAACCATCCCAAAGACATTTGTAATTTTTCCTTCTTCTTGTGCGTGAGCACAAGTGAAACAAATATGCTTTAAATATTTTAAAAGTGACACAAATGAATTATTTCTTAAATTCTTTAAATTGTGTCTACATATGGAAAATGGCTGGATTCTTCCTATATCAGCCTTAGAAATATCTTTAAGAGAATGAAACTTCTTTGAAAAGTATGGTTTTAGTTTCATGTTTCCATATCTCTTACCTCCTGATCTTTTTCCGCTTTTCTTTCTAGAGCCTCAAATTCATCCAAATCATTCTTTTCTTTTAATTTCAATTCCATTTCTTCATTTTCTCGTCTCAGTTGTTCATAGTCCAATATCAGATTATCATAGTTGGCACGAAGTGAATTCAGCTCACTTTCTAAGTTTTCCTATTGGCAACAAAACCAGATTTTCAAGACAGAATTCAAATCATATATTGTTTCTTTTAGATTACTCAAATAATTAATTTAACCTTATATCATGTAGCAACTTAGGTCATTCTCTTCTTCAATATCTTTCTTTTTTATTTTACTTTATTTATTCTCAAGTTAGTTAGCATACAGTGTAGTCTTGGCTTCAGGAATAGATTCCTCTTCAATATCTAATGGTCTAGTTTCATCCCGGGTAAAATAAAGGGTGTGAATTTCGGTAAACTAGCTAATTTAGAATAGCAGGCAATTTTGAAAGGAGTATGTAAAAAACATCTTATAAACAATGCTTGCCAATATTTAACTGGAAAAGTTGTTGGGAGGAGGAATTTGGGGAGGTAGGGTGTATACTGGGAAGTCCATTTGACCACAGTTTTTTTTTTTAATTTTTTTTTTAACATTTATTTATTTTTGAGAGACAGAGTGATACAGAGCATGAGTGGGCGAGGGTCAGAGAGAGAGGGAGACACAGGATCCAAAGCAGGCTCCAGGCTTTGAGCTGTCAGCACAGAGCCGATGCGGGGCTCGCACTCACAGACAAGATCATGACCTGAGCAGAAGTCGACTGCTTAACCGACTGAGCCTATCAGGTGCCCCATTTGATCACAGTTTTTTAAGCTCCTTAGTAATAAAGCTGATAATTTAATTCTCTACCTATCTGATGCCTGTTTTATTTCTCAGAAAGGTCTGAATTTAGGAAGGGAAACAGAAATATTCTTCATTGACCTCTAGTGCCATGTTTTACCATACTCAAAAGAGGCCTGTTCCTGTTTTGTATACTATTATGAGAAAGAGATAAACTGTAAGTTATAGAAACAAAAATAAACACCAGGAATTTTCCAACAATAACACACTTCTAGAGGATGTTTTAGGGACATAAAAGCACTTTACCTCTAATACTCACCTAATTATAACTAATATGATGGTTAACTAATGGTAGTAATTCCCAAGCATCACTGCAATTTCACTCTAAAACTAAAATGAAATTTCCTTAACAAAAACATTTATAAAACTATACTGTATTTCTTTGGACATTAGTAGCCTAGAAAGTAAACATGGACTCTCTACCCACTGAAGTTTTTACTATAGTATTCCTTGTTCACAGTTTTGACAAGGTCATATATATTTACTTTTATTTTTCAGTCTTATTTGGCAATATTACCCCCCACCCCCGATGTGTCATTTTTCTACTATATGCTTGAGAATTTTGACACTTTAAAAATCAGCCTTTTTACCCTTATGGGTCTAAGTAAAAACAAAAACCAAAAACAACAACATCAACAAACAAACAAAAAATCACGAATACCAAGATCTGCTGGTAAAGAACCAGAAGCAAAGGTTCACCTAATACGATACACCTGCATTATGAAATTTTTCGCCTCCTCCGCATGCCAGTTAGCAACTAGCAGTGTTACGAGTAATTAGAACCAAAACTGTTACCGAAATTAAGTCAGAGCTTATAATGTGCAGCAACAATAGTGAACACCAATAAAAAATGAATTTTAAAAAGAGAGTATGTCTATGAAGTACACTTAAATTACCTGACTTAGTAGCTTTGTTGCTGGATTCCACTCTACCTCTGTTAATGGATCAAGAGTGTTACTGAAAATATCAGATTCTGAAGAGATAGCTATAATAAGGAGAAAAAGAAATTTATCCATAAATGTGTTAATAAAATTTCTCAAAAGTCAAAGACTATAAGAAAATCTGATCAGAGGTAATAATAAGATCCAATTAGGTAACATGTGCTCACAATATGAATGCCAAGAATATATTAACAACAGATATGATCATTTATAGTATGGTATGAATTAAGATCCCTGGTTGGGGTTAGTAATATAATATAGATCCTTAATAAAATATAGTTACCTACATTATAGGGACAAAATCTGAATTTAAGATTTGATCATTGTAAGTAGGTTTTAAAATGCCCTTTAAAAATACTGATAATGTTGGAGACGTTATTTTGAAACATGTCTGTGTAATGTCCCCCTTCCAAGATTAAACAAAGTTTAAGGCAGATGTTATATGGATACTAATTTAATTGGATAATGATTAGAACAAAAACCAAACAATAAAAACATGTCTCATGTGTTTCAACTACAGTGCATTATTCTTAAGAGTCTTGAAAAAAATAGAGAATGTTCACTGTCTTAAAATTACTAATTTTTTATCATTATCTCCATCTGTAATCATATCTAAAATTCATACATTTTATTAAATGTGTTTATCACATTAACTGAATTGTAAAGAAAGTCTTTCTTTACAGGGATAATTTTTTGTTTTGATTTTGAGTTTTTGATTTTTTTTTTTTTTTTTTTTTTTTTACTTTAGAGAGAGGGAGTGCAAGTTGGGGAGAGGACAGAGGGAGTGAGATAGAGAATCCTAAGCAAGCGCCATGCTGATTGTGGAGCCTGACATGGGACTCGATCTCACAGCCCTGGGATCATGACCTGGGCCGAAATCAAGTCAACCAACTGAGTCACCCAGGTGCCCCTACAAGGATGCCTTTATAATTAAAAGCAGCTGAAAAAGTACTCACATTCATCAATTTCTCCTATCACAGTTATAGCTGCCTTATGTGTTTTTGTTATATTTGCTGACATATTAAATTCATTTAAATAATTTGAGTCCTTCATTTTGTTAATTTTGCCAAGACACCAAGTGACTCTTCGTTTTCTTTTAGCCTAAGGAGAAAGAAATAAAAATTACCTCGCACAGATCTGGGCTCAAACATCATAAAACAAGGGAATTAGTTTTCATTTTTGGAAAGCACTAACTTGGTAGAATTCTTATTAAGCCTATGTAATATCATACTGGGCTTAGGACATCCTGTGAGAACACAAACTTTTAAAATCAGTGTTTAACCCATAAAAAAATTTGATGAAACAAATGTCATGTTTTACTTGAAGTTTTATTTACAAACTTTTCTGGGACTTAATTGAAAGGACTTGGCAGACTCACAACCCTTTAAGTAAGTAATCCAGTGTTCTCCAGAAAGGAAGTTGCTGCTGCCACACCATAGCTACCAAAAGCACGTCTGAGTCTCCAGCTTTAACTGACAAGGGACAGACAGTCCATTTGAATTTCCTGCAGTGAATGAATCTCACACATGTGGCCTTCACAATGCCAGTTCTCTTCCAATTCAGTAAAGCTAATGCCTCCACCAGCACTCCTGACCTCATTGTTCCTTTCTCCCTTGAGTCCTTGCTCCCTGGGTTATCTGTTCATGTCATCTTTACCAGTTCCCTCCTGTTAGCCTGATAAATGCTCAAGCCTCTTTGTTTACTTTTATTTTATTTTAGTATCTTTTTTTTGAGAGAGAGAGAGAGAATGAGATTCTTAAGCAGGCTCCACGCTTAGCAGGGAGTCTGACCCAGGGCTCGATCCCACTACTCTGTGATCATGACCTGAGTCAAAATCAAGAATCAAACACTCAACCGACTGAGCCATCCATGTGCCCTATTTGCTTTTGATTTTTTTTAAAACAAACTCTTCAGTCCTTACTTCTCTCTATCTACCATTGTATTCTTCCTCATCATCCATCTACTCCTTCCAGGAATACCTCTGTCTCCCAGCTAGCTGTCCTCACCTCTCACTCTGCTTTGCTGGTTTCTCCTCCTCTGCTTGTGTTTTTCCATATTTCACAGTTACTATTTTTCTGTGGTCCCTCTGCTAGGTCCAAGTATTGTCTTATTCGATCCTCTCTACAATCCTATTACTAGGATTTATAGATCCTTTCTATAGATCTATAAATGATCCTTTCTTCTGAAGCCAGTCCTCTCTACTGTGTTCATGATCCAATCCCTTGGGGCCATCTTAACCCTCTGTAAAGTGGCTTCCACTCCTACCACATAACTCAAATTGTTTTGTAAATGAGCTTCTTATATCCAAATCCAAAAAGTTTTTGTCTAAATTTATCCTTTATTTATTTTTTAGTTATTTTAATGTTTGTTTATTTTTGAGAGAGAGAGCATGAGCAAGGGAGGAGCAGAGACAGAGACAGAGAGAGAGAGAGAGAGAGAGAGAGACAGACAGACAGACAGAGACAGAATCCAAAGCAGGCTCCAGGCTCTGAGATGTCAGCACAGTGAGCAATGTGGGGCTCGAACTCATGAACTGCGAGACCATGACCTGAGCTGAAGTCGGACTCCTAACCGACTAAGCCACCCAGGTACCCCATGTCTATATTTATCTTAATTAAGTTCTTAGCAGAATGTGACATTGCTAATCACTACCTCTCTGAAATATTTTCTTCTCTTAGAGACCACATTCACCAGATTTACTTAACTCTACAGCTAATCCTGGGCTCCCTTTGGGATTCTTTTGCCTTTATTGAAAAGTTGTCCTTGGGGTCTTTGGCTCTCTATTCTTTTCATTTTCAACATGCTCCCAGAACAAGACTATCCATTCCCATGACTTTACTTTGGATCTGTAGTATCTAATGGCCACATTGGTATCTCCACCTCACAAATTTCACTTGAATTTCATATATTTGGATTTTCAACTGCATGACACCTTAAACTGGAGATGGCCCAAATAAAACACTGAGCAGCTGCACTGAGCTTCATCCAGTGTTCTTTAACACCAGCAAGCCTAGCAATGTTTGCAAATTATTCTGGATACCTCCCTATCCCTGTCCCTCACATCTAAACAATCATAAAGTCCTGTTGAGTCTACCTCTCACACAGCTCTCCAATTTATCCACATCTTTGGCATCTCCAGAGTCACAGTCCTTGTACAGTCCCAACCAATCTGATGCACACAAGCAGACACACCTTTCTAAAACACAGTTCTGTGTTACATACAAGGCTTTTCCTTGTCCTTAGCATAACACAGTGTTCAAATCCTTCACTATGGTTTAAAATTCCTCTGCCACCAAAACATTCTAAGTCCAAGAAATATATTATGTTGTTTTCACAACTCCGAGCTTTTGTACATGTAGATCTCTTCCTAAAATATTCTCCCTTATACCTTCCATTGGACTATTTTCTTCTCGTCAGTCTGTCAACAAATAGCTCTTCGAATGTCTTCTTTATACCAACTATGGTGACTTGAGCATAATGTCTATTAATAATTACCTTAATTAAGAGCATACATATATTGAGGATTTGCCCTGTAGAAAGTGTAGTGTTAGGCACAGTCTATGTATTATTTAACTTAATTCTCCCAGCATTCCTATGAGGTGGAGATCTAGGTATCTCACAAATAAGAAAATGCAACAAAGGGTATTTAAGAAATTGCCCAAGGTAAAGAGTTAGGAACTGACAGCATCAGGATTCAAATCCAGGCAGTCAAGCTCCAGAGGCCATCCTTTTAACCATGATACCATTATAGCCAAAACATACTTACTTGACCAAAAAAAAAACCCCTAACTCTACCAAAAAACAAAAAGTACACATACTGGAAACCAGAATTTTGATCACTATGTTGATTTGTATTCTAGATCAATTATCCTGAGATTTTCTTTTTCTTTAAAGAGAAAATATTCCCATATACCCTAGACACCTGTCGTTCCCAATCACTTGATCAACTTCATCAGAATTACTTAAGAAGCATATTGAATATAGATTCCTTGTCAATATTCCAGACTTCTTGTGCATTTTTTTTTTAATTTTACAGAGAGAACAAGCGTGAGTGGGGGAAGAGGGGCAGAGGAAGAAAGAGAGAAAATCATAATCATTCATACTCAGCATGGAGCCTGACATGGGGCCCCATCCCATGACCTTGGGATCACGACCTAGGCTGAAATCAAGAGTTGGATGATCAACTGAGCCACCCAGGTGCCCCTATTCTAGATTTCTTGAATTAGGATCTCTACATGTAGGATCAGAGATCAGTATTTTTAATGAACCTTTTAGGTTTTGCTGACACATAGGCAAACACACAAAATGTTCTGGGTTTCCTGAATACACTGTAACAAAGGATAAGAAATGCATAACTATATTATAAACCTATAGGAATACCCATCCTAGTCTCTATATACTAAGTCTGAGTTGTCATTCCTTTAAATTTTACCTTTAATTCCTGTTGTGATGTGAGGGAAGAAGAAGTCACCAGCATCCGCGTTAAGTTCTGAATTTTCTCAATCTGTACTTTTTGAAGCAAATCTTTTTCTTCCAAAAGTTGGGCTAATTGGTCTTTTTCCATTGCCTGGGCTCGAGTCTCTAAAGAAACCTATAGAGTATAATATTAAGTTATATTAATAATAAACATAGCTAGATTTTCAAGCCTTGAAAGTAGCTTGAAAGAACAGAATATTAAATTTGTATGTGAACTATGAGAATTTACAGTTTACCGAGATAAAATATATCTTACCTATAGAATACTAATACTCAGTTGCCACAAAGAGTAATTTTTCTAACTTATAATAAAGTAAAATAAACATTTCTTCCCATGTGACTATTCTATGCCATATAGATTATAACAAGGCTGTTAAAGCAATCCTATTAATTGCCTAAAAATTAGGCAGAGAAGTCATAACAGCAGAGACTTGAATACCTACAGCAAAGGAACAAATGTTCTCATAAGACTTCCATTTGATATTTTAGCTCATTATTAAAAAGATAACTAAAATATAAAATTTTTACAAAATATGGGACCACAATAGTTTAAATAAACAAATTACAATGACAAATGATTATGCTATCTTATTAGATTGTTATCTTACAGTCAGAAGAAGAATTCAAGATAATGTGAACATACAAAAGACACTTTTAAGTAATTATACATGGTCTCTCTTTTTTAACCTAACTCCCTATGCATTCATGACAATTTAGAGAGACTATCTCTACTTGGCCCATCTGAACATCTCAAATTTTGCCTTTTGGAAATGAAAAACAATCTAAAATAATTTCAAGAAATCAAATTTTTCAGTTTATATTAAGTTGAAAAATTTTTATGAGTTGATTTCTTCTTACTTGAAAGCTGTTTTAAATTTAGGTTGTAAAAGGTATAAAGAACTTAACAAACTCAACACCCAAAAACCAAATAATCCAGTGAAGAAATGGGCAAAAAACATGAACAGACACTTTTCCAAAGAACACATTCAGATGGCTAAGAGACACATGAAAAGATGCTCAACATCACTCATCATCAAGGAAATACAAATCAAAACTACAATCAGAGATCACCTCACACCTGTCAGATTGGCTAAAATTAACTCAGGAAACAACAGATGTTGGTGAGGATGCAGAGAAAGGGGAATACTTTTGCACTGCTGATGGGAATGCAAAGTAGTGTAGCCATTATGGAAAATAATATGGAGGTTCCTCAAAAAATTAAAAATACAGCTACCCTACGGCCCAGCAGTTGTACTACTAGGAATTTATCCAAAGGATACAGGTGTGCTGTTTCCAACGGGCACATGCACCCCAATGTTTACAACAGCATATAAATCTTTTTCTTAAATTTAAGAAACAAAACAGATGAACATAGGGGAGGGAAGGAAAAGTAAGATAAAAACAGAGAGGAAGGCAAGCCATAAGAGACTCTTAAACAATTTTTTTTTTTAAATGTTTATTTAGTTTTGAGACAGAGAGAGACAGAGCATGAGCAGGGAAGGGGCAGAGAGAGAGACGGAGACACAGAATGTGAAGCAGGCTCCAGGCTCTGAGCTGTCAGCACAGAGCCTGACGCGGGGCTCGAACTCACGGACTGTGAGATCATGACCTGAGCCGAAGTCGGACGCTTAACCGACTGAGCCACCCAGGCACCCCAAGAGACTCTTAAATACAGAGAACAAACTGAGGGTTGATGGAGGGGTTGTGGGTGGGGGTTAATAGGTAATGGGCATTAAGGAGGGCTCTTGTTGAGCACGGTGTGATATATGTAAGTGATGAATCACTATATTCTACTCCTGAAACCATTATTACACTATATGTTAACTAACTTGGATTCAACTAAAATTAAAAATCCAAAAAGGAAGAGTCTCCTGTAAACAAAAATAAAGTTGAATGTTTGCATAAAAAAACAAAACAAAATAAAACAAAAAACCCCCGCACTGTGAAAGTCACTGTTCAGAAAATGAAGAAACAAGCCACAGACTGGGAGACAATATTTGCAAAACACATATTTGGTAAGAGATTAGTATCCAAAAAACACTAAGAACTTTTAAACCCAACAATAAGAAAATAATCCAATTTAAAAATGGGCAACAGATCTGAACAGACATCTCACCATAGATGATATATAAATGGTAAATAAACACATGAAAAGACAATGTCATATGTCACTAGGGAATTGCAAATTAAAACAACAACGAGATACCCACTACACACCTATTAGAATGGCTAAAATCCAAAACACTGATAATACCAGATGCTGAACAACATGGAGCAACAGGAACTCTTACTTATTGTTGGTGGGAATGCAACCACTTTGGAAGACAGTTTGGCAGTTTCTTATTTGTAAAAAAAAATTTTAATGTTTATTTATTTTTAAGAGAGAGGGAGGGAAGGAGGGAGGGAAGGAGGGAGGGAGGGAGGGAGGGAGAGAGAGAGAGAGAGAGAGAGAGAATGTGAGTGGGGGAGGGGCAGAGAGAGAGAGAGAGACAGACGGAATCTGAAGCAGGCTCCAGGCTCTGAGCTGTCAGCACAGAGCTGGACGTGGGGCTGGAACTAGGGAGTGGTGAGATCGTGACCTGAGTCGAAGTCGAATGCTTAACCGACTGAGCCACCCAGGCGCCCCCAGTTTCTTATAAAACTAAACACACTTATCATTTTATACTCACTAGGATGGCTATTATATAAAAAAAGTAAAATAAATAACAAATATTGGTGAAAGTGTGGAGAAATTCAAAACCTCATGCAATGTGTTGGTTGTGCAAAATGGTACAGCTTCTGTGGAAAAGTATGGTTGTTCCTCAAAATGTTAAACATAGAATTACCATCTGACGCAGCAATTCTATAACTAGGTATGTGTGCAAAAGAACTGACAAGAGGTACTGAAATAGATACTTGTACACCAGTGTTCACAGCAGCATTATTCATAATAGCCAAAAGGTAGAATCAACCCACCTGTCCATGAACAGGTGAATGGATGAACAAAATGTGTTATATCCAGACAATGGATAAAAAAAGCCTTAAGTTCTAATACATAGTATGACTTGGATTAACTTTGAAAGCCTTTTGCTAAGTGAAATAAGCTAGACACAAAAGGGCAAATACTGCATGATTCCACTTGCCAGAGGTATCTAGAATAGGTAAATTCATAGTGACATAAATGAGAGTAGAGGTTACCAGGGGCTGGAGGGACGGGGGAGAAATAGGAAGTAATTATTTAATGGGTACAGAGTTTCTGTTTGGGACAATGAAGACGTTTGGGAAATAGTGGCAGTGATTATATCAGTACACTGTTAATGTACCTAATACCACTGAATTTTACACTTAAAAAATGGTAAAATTTTATGTTTCTATTTTAGCACCATAAAAACTTATGACATAGCCTCCCCCCCCCCCCCAAAAAAAAAAAAAAAAATAGGTTGTAGACCTCAGCTATTGAGGAGTTAAGAATCTCTGGGTATTTGGGCAGCTCTTAGTTCTAAATCTGCCCCTATTCTTTTTTTTCTTTTAAATTTTATTTATTTCTTTTGAGAGAGAGAGTACAGGAGCAGGGGAGGGACAGAGAGAGGGAGAGAGAGAGAATCCCAAGCAGGCTCTGTGCTGCCAGCATGGAGCCTGACACAGGGCTCGATTCCATGAATTGTGAGATTATGACCTGAGCTGAAATTAAGAGTTGGACGCTCAACCGACTGAGCCACCCAGGCGCCCCTAAATCTGTCAGTTCATACATACCTCCTCTAACTGTTTTTTAAGATCCATTATTTCTTTTCTGTATCTTTTCAGGAGAGCTTCATCACTTGATACCTCATTAACATAAGGAGTATTCTTCATATATTTGGCAGTGCTGGCAAACTGGGGAAAATACAAGAGTGTTAAGTGTTCAACATCAAAAAAATTAATTAATAATATTTAGGTTTCTTGTAATTATGTTTTATAAAGAAAGATCAATCCTCTTCCCAGGTGGCTTAATACTTTTGAACACAGAGAGTATTCTCTATCCTTGTAACTTACCCTGGCTGCTAGTCTTCAGAAGAGTCAGGGAAATATCTTGAAGACATATGCCAACAGAGAACCTACAAATACTGGCTTACTAGAATCCCACCCACCTCTCAAAGTCAAGAGCAAATGCTCCCTCTACTCTGAAGCTTTGCTTCCAGTGGAAAGTACCTCTCCTTCCTCTGAACTCTATTCCATTTGTTAACAGTTAATTAATCCAAGCCAATCACATTGGAAGACAGGTCTTATCTTCCTTATAGTACTTTAAGATTTTTTTTTTAATGTTTACTTATTTTTGAAAGAGAGAGAGAGCACGAGCAAGGGAGGTGCAGAGAGAGATGGCGACACAGAATCCAGAGCAGGCTCCAGGCTCTGAGCTGTCAGCACAGAGTCCAATGCATGGCTCGAACTCACGAGCTGTGAGATTGTGACCTGAGCCAAAGTCAGACACAACTGGCTGAGCCACCCAGGTGCCCCTTCCCTATATGACTATAAATTGTGAAGTCAGGGACTGTACTTTCTATCTTTGTTTCTTTCATACTACCTTGAGCCAGTGCTCAATAGCTATTTAAAACAATGTTTCTTAGAGTGTATCAGAAGTAACTTTAAGTGGGTCCATGAAGGTGACCATTAAATAACATTGAACCCTTGACTGAGATGGCTATTCTATTGACATTTCTCATTTTTCCTTTTTTTTTTTTTTTTTTTTTAACAGAAAATGTAAGCCTTAGGCTCAGAGCAAAGGCAATCAACAATGAGCTAGCAAGAATTCAAGAGTTATTTTATTATAAACACACACACATATATGTGTTTTTTGGGGTACCTATTTGTTGAAAGTGATACTAGTTTTTCATTCATGGGATTGAGATAAAGTTTCCTTCTACAATAAATAAAGTAGAAAAAGTGACTTTCTTAAAGAGAAATGTATCAGTATAATAGTGTTGGATACAGCAAAACTGTGGAGGTGGGATATGAATAATTGAAATTTGGGAAAATTAAGGAATACTATTTAGTAGACAGTATACCAATTTTATCGTAATAGATATAGTATGTCATTAAAAAAAAAAAAAAAACCCTAATGTTAGTGGGTAATTTTTTTCTTCTTAAAGAGGATTCCCCACTCCCACACACCGCCCCCCCCACCGCCCTGGCCTGAATATTGAAATAAAAATCAAACTTACCTGTAGAGTAGTAAGGGTTTCATCAAAAGACACTGGAGTAATTGTGCAGATAATACGTGTTTTTGCATTTCCTCCCAAAGAATTCTGGAGAATTCGTGTTAATTTACTGTCTCGGTAATTTATGAAACCACTTAGTGAGAAAGGAGTTTGGGGAAAAAAAAAAACAGTAAGAATTTTTATTTAACAAAAGTGGTTGGTTTTTAATACAGAACCTTAAATTAGCTACAATTTAAAAATTAATTCTTTATAGGTTACATGAGGCAGATCAAAACTACTCAGTAAAAAATATTTAAAATAGAAAGCAAATTTAGGAAGTTGTAGTCATATATTTAAGAAGCTAAGCATGCTCACAGAATCGCAAAAGCTTTTGAACATATTGAAGAAATCAGTACGTTTGAGTGTCACTGAAGTATTAAAATTCTCAACCTAATGAAAAATGTAAGCATTAATAGGTAAATGTACAATGGAATAAACTTACCCAACTTGTCCATCGCTAAGTTTCTTGATCACTTGTCCCAAAATAAATAAACTGCGATTTATATTACAGCCTTCCTTGAGTCGCACACCTGCATTTATTAAGCAAACATAAAAATGAAAACTAACCTCTGTATTAGATGATTAACTCATTTATCAATAAATTGTAAGAGAAACTAGAAATTAAAGGGTTAGATGATAAAGTCTGTGCTTTGGATTAGATCTGAGTCCACCTTTAATACCACTGGTTGAGCTCTTTCCCTGTTCCTCCTACCTAGTAAGTGAATCAGAAAGGTCATCACCTCAGAGAAAGAGCAAAAAGAAAATGATGGCTAAGAAAAAAAATCAGAGGGAAGTAAAGTTCATTTCCCCCAAGAGCCTAATTCCCCAGTTCAAATCTATTTTTTCCAAACCTCCAAATATAGGCAACTATAGACTTACAACCAAATTAATTCCTATTAGGTGCACAACAAAGTTCTTACTTTTAAACTAATATGCTCTCATGAGTCATATACCCCCCAAAAAAGTACACTGAAAAAGCTCTTTCTCCTGTGCTCCATTCAACCAGTTCCTGTCCCCCTACTAGAAACTCACTTTTCTTAGTTGACTCTTGTAGAGATTTTTAGAAATTCAAGTTCATATATGTTTATTTCTTTTTTACACAAAGAGTAGCACACTATATATGCTAATTTGCACTTTGGTTTTTTTCACTTGGCAATATATCATATCAGTAAACACTGGTGTTTTTATCTTTTATAGCATAAAATTCCATTATATGGACGTATTGAAATTTATTTCCTCAGCACCCTGTTGAGGGTCATGTACGTTTTCAATATACCACATATATAAAAGGTACTACAACAAATAGTTTTGAACAGCTGTTATTTTACAGATGCATTTTTCAGCTATTGCTCTAACAAGCCAGCTAAAACAACAAGCATTTATTTCTTGTTTACAGATTGGAGGATCCACTGGTTTGGTGGATAGAGACCATGCTCAGAGGAGTGTCTCTGTGTCAGGCTGTAGGAAATAAACATAGAAAGGTTTGACATCTTCATGATCTTGAAACTTCCCATCTAAGTATGCTTTTCCATTTAAGTATTTGATTACATTCTTTAGGTCTGTTTTAAAGTTTTCTTTATTTTGGTCTTGTGTAATTTGTGTTGAGTTTTTTTCCTAGATATTAGATCTTTTAAGTCATTATTGTAAATGGAGTCTTTTTGTACACTAAATATTCTAACTGGTTGTTGTTTGTATTAGGAGTTATTAATATCGTATATTAATTTTGTACCTGACTACCTTCCTGAATTTCCTTACTAATTATGAAAATTTAGATGGTTTTCATGGTACTTTCAGCTTTGTAGCTATACAATCCTACCAACTGCATAGTTTTAGCTTTTTAATTGATGTTATAGTAGCCCCAAATAGATAATTTGCTAGATATGGAAGCTGCTTTTTACATTAAAGAGTCTTGTCACAAACTTACTATCTTTATTAGCTTCTAAAATGCAAGGTAGCACTTCTTTATTCTGTAAAAGAACAAGATAACACTTAGGCCAAAACATTTACGAGTTTCCATTACCTTCAGCGCCTGTTTGAGCAGCTCTTTCACTGCCTGCAAGATCAACCAAATTCTGTAAGATAGATAAAAATGAAATTTTAGGAAGGGTAACTTGAAATAAAATCCCAGTGACTGAAGGAACAATTTTAACACATGGTTTATCAGCATACCCCATCTGTATGCTGGTCTCTCGCTCCACCGGTTCGGCGTTACCATTTTTGGGTCAAACTGATGTGTATACTTTGTTCCTGCCTTATAATATAGCCTCCATAATGTTGTCAGAATAGATTCTCTATTTACTACACAAAGTTCAAAACCTTACCATGGTGAATATAATTCTTTACAATCTGGCACTTGTGTTCCTCCAGCTTTAAATCCACACATTACTCACTCTGAATTCTAGCTGACCTATTCACTATGCCCTAAATGCTTCATGTACTTCTATACTTCCAAGAGCTATCTTTTGCCATTCCCCTTGTTTAGTTAGTTCTAATTTTCTAGACTGTCCCTGTTCTTTACTCAGGACCAAAGACAACTGTTACCTTCTTAGTGAAACTTTGCCATCTTTATCCTTCCTCTCCCACACCTTGATCTGCTCTTTCAATTGTGTACCCAAGGGTCTTTAAAGATACAACTTACTCTTCAGCACTTACTGTGTTGAGCTAGTCATCTGTGTCTCTGCCTACACTGTAGCATCTTTAAAAGCATGGGCCTCTCCTTCATTTCACAAATATTGTTGACAACAAGTGACTGCCTGTCATGCTCCAGGCAGTTTGTTAGGTACTAGGGATATGGCAGTGAATCAGACATGTAAGTTCTCTGCTCTCATTGAGCTTTTATTCTACATGGGGCAGGCTGGGGAGAGGAGAAAGTTGGTGAGAAGCAAGAAAAAGATAAGAAATGCATCATGGCAGATAATTTTTTGTTGTTTTATTTATTTATTTATTTTGAGAGAGAGTGAGAGAGGGACAGAGAGAGGATCCCAAGCAGGCTCTGTGCTGTCAGTACAGAGCCCGAAGTAGGGCTTGAACTCACGAACTGTGAGATTATGACCTGAGTTGAGATCAAGAGTTGGATGCTCAAGGGACTGAGCCACCCAGGTGCCTCATTAGAGATAATTTAAATAGAGTGCTGGAAGGGGAAAGAGGAAGGTACAGAATAGGTTCTTTGGACTTGATGGCAGGGAAGTCCTCCCATTAAGCTAGAATCTGGAAAGACAGAGAAGAGGGGCCCAGCCATGCAAAGCCTAAGGGAGCCATACTCCAGATAGAAAGAAAAGCTAGTATACCCAGTCACAAAGCAGAAATAAGCTTGGTGTGTTCAAAAAATAGGAAGGACAACAGAGTTGGTGAAGTGGAGTCGGGACAAGACTGGGTCAGAGAAGTGGGTAGGGGTCAGATGGAATGGGGCATGGTAAGCAAGAGCAAGAACTGTGGATTTTCTAAATGTAATGGGAAACGGTTTAAGCAAGAGAGTGACAGACATTTTGGCAGAGAAGGGTGAAAAGGGTGGGTGGGGAAGGACTGGAGAGAGGCAAGAGTGGCAGCAGAGAGCCCATTAGGCTCGTGTAAGAATCTGAGCAAGAGGTGAATGGCGGCTTGGACTAGTAAGGTAGCATGGGAAACAGTAAGTGATGGAGGGATGTGTTCCTTATTCTTCTAATCTCAGAGCCTGGTACTATGCTCAGAACATGGTGCAGTCTCAGCAAATATTCTCAATGCATTAAAACAAAGTCAGAGACTTTCACGGATGGGCAGTAATTATGCACTCCTGCTTTAATTATGTCCTATCTCAGACACTACTTTCTCTAAAATACTCAGTCTAAT
Organism: Lynx canadensis; assembly: GCF_007474595.2. NCBI lineage: Eukaryota > Metazoa > Chordata > Mammalia > Carnivora > Felidae > Lynx > Lynx canadensis. Next base: position 119,603,359 of record NC_044306.2, on the reverse strand, counting down.
CTTTCTGGTGTAGCGTCTACTACAGAAGACCTAGATAAATAATAAAGGGGCAAAGTAGTGATGAAGGCAGCATGAATTGAGGAATAAAAATGGGAACAAATATTGGTGTTCAAAGACACCAAGAGGCACCAATCTATCTGAGAGAGGGCTCACGTGGAGTAGAGGGAAATCAAATCAGGTTGGTTGAGAGTGGCCAGAATTTGCCAAAGGATGCAACATAACAAAAGCAGTACTTAGTAACATTAGAAATCTGCCAGCAGACTGCAGAAAGGAAGACCAGAGTCATAGAGGCCAGGTCAGGAGATGAGGACCTAAATGAATGTGATGCCCATGGGAATGTTGAATAAGAAATGCTGATGAATGGACACAAAAAGGGGAAGGCTGAAAAAGATGAGTCGGAACTGACTCAGGTCTAACCTAGGTGACCAGGATAATGGTACTACTGGAAAAAAGGAATATTCACTATGATAGAAAGAAATTAATTTTGTTTTAGACACACTGAAGTTTGAAGTAACAGTGAGACACACAATTATAATCATCTTTATAAAGACATGAATTAGAGCTCAGAGACTCTAGATAAAATACTTGACTGTCATCAATACAGAAACGATAACAGAATGTCTGAGGGCAGACGCAGGAAGCAAGAAAGGCGACAGCAGAACACTCCTATGTTTTAGACAGTAGAGTAGGAGAAAGAATTCCCACAAAGGGAACAGAGAAGAAGCAGAGCCAAAAGGACCTGGATATTATGAACCAGAAAGATCAGAAGACGCTAAAAAAAAAAAAAAAAACCAGAACAAAACAAAACAAAACAAAACAGAGCCAGAAAATGATCTTTTGAGGAAGACTTCTTTCCAAGAAGATACTTACAATAAGTAGAAAGGCTGAAGGGTTGGACCAGATGGTATCTATATTTTTTTTTTAATTTTTTTTTTAACATTTTATTTATTTTTGAGCAGATACAGAGCATGAACAGGGGAGGTTCAGAGAGAGGGAGACACAGAATCTGAAACAGGCTCCAGGCCCGGAGCTGTCAGCACAGAGCCCGACGCGAGGCTCGAACTCACGGACCGAGAGATCATGAACTGAGCCGAAGTCAGCCGCTTAACCGACTGAGCCACCCAGGGGCCCCAGATGGTATCTATATTCCCTAGATGATAGAGTGTCAAAGTATATAAAAAAAAGTCATCAAATTGATTACTGAACATGTCGAGAGTATTAAAGAAATTATTAAAAGTTAAAATTGTAGTGAAATATCACAGATTGGGTTTAGAAAACAAAACAGAAGTTAGGTTTTGTGTTTTATTGTTAAATTAAAGCAAGACCATCTACTAAAATAAATTTTATATTGGTATGGTAAAATAACTGAGGTGAACAAGAATTAGAATTTATTAAGATCCTGATTTTTCAGGGGCACCTGGGTGGCGCAGTCGGTTAAGCGTCCGACTTCAGCCAGGTCACGATCTCTCAGTCTGTGAGTTCGAGCCCCGCGTCAGGCTCTGGGCTGATGGCTCAGAGCCTGGAGCCTGCTTCCGATTCTGTGTCTCCCTCTCTCTCTGCCCCTCCCCCGTTCATGCTCTGTCTCTCTCTGTCCCAAAAATAAATAAACGTTGAAAAAAAAAAAAAAAAAAAAAAAAAAGACCCTGATTTTTCAAATCTGTAAGTGAATAATTAGAGATTTTTTATTCTTTTTTCTCTGAAGTTTTCAAGAATAATCTTAAATCATATCCTACATGAAGCTAAGAAATTTAGACCCTGAAGACAAAAATAAAGCAATATTGGCAAGGAACAGGAAGCAAGCACAAAAAAAAGAGAACTTCTTCAGTGCAACAAGAAGGAAATGGTGGCTTACTTATGTAGAAAAAAGAAATGTTTACATCATGCTTATATTCACTATTCAGCAAACAAGTACTCAATATAAACTACATATACTGTGTTGGGGCTATCAAGATGAATAAATGTCTTTCTTCCCTTCAAGGGATTTACAGTCGTAAACACAATGTTTATAATGTAAAACACTTCCTGGGGAGCCTGGGTGGCTCAGTCGGTTAAGCGGCCAAGCGGCCAACTTCGGCTCAGGTCATGATCTCGTGGTCCGTGAGTTTGAGCCCCGCGAGTTTGAGCCCCGCGTCGGGCTCTGTGCTGACAGCTCGGAGCCTGGAGCCTGTTTCAGATTCTGTGTCTCCCTCTCTCTCTGACCCTCCCCCGTTCATGCTCTGTCTCAAAAATAAATAAACGTTTAAAAAATAAAAAATAAAAAAAAAAAAAACATTTCCTTATTTTATTTAAGAATGAACTTGAATAATGTGATTTACTTTTTAACCATCCCAGTTAGGTTTTTGTTGATCTCACGAGTCTCAATTCTTTTGGCTGAGACAAAACAACAGCAACAACAATACCAAATCGCCCCCACCCCCGTTTCAAGAATATACTCTTAAATGTGTACGGAAAAACTCTTCCCCAAGAACTCTGGTTAGGAAAAGTGCTTCGCTCTAAATTTTAGGAGACAACAGCAATAACATAACAGGAAGAAAGAGCCTCTGAATTCGTTCGATGTTTCAGCTTGTAATCTTATGTTTATAGATGAGACTAAACTACCAATTTATAGGTGTTTTTGCCTGTTTAGTTCAGTTAACAGTTCTTATGAAACCAAACATCCAGCAGCCAAATTAAATTATGTTTTGGCCCATGTGGTACGGAATCATGGTCCATCAATACTCACCAAATGGGACACCTTGACGGATCCGTCACAATTGGAAGGTTCCCCTTTCTCTCTACTTTCCAAAATCTAGACAGAAAAGACAACTTGTAAAAAATCAGTGCATTTCTAATTGGAAAGGCCAAACAGAGAGTTACCTACCATCCTAAAAATGGTATGAGAACGACTGCTTCTTTGATTCATTTTTGTAATTCCATAATGTCTGTTCTCTGTGAAAAGGGAGTCATATTTCAGGTGTGTATATTAAAATCAAAGAAAAATACTGACTTTTTTTAGAGTGAAAAGTGTGATTTAAAGCCTAAATACATTCAACTGAATAGTTTTTACAAGTGTTTTGGAAAAATACAGTATAAAGTCTTACTCTCTCCTTTTGTGATCCACTTCAAAGCCATTTCTGATGTATAAACAACTTCTTCTGTGAGATCAGCCACATATACATTCCTCTGAAACAAGGTTAAGAATAGAGAAGTCACTAAAAAGTTGCATCTCACAAGAAGGTGTGAGCTAGTATAGAATTCACATGCAGAAGTTACAAATGGAAAATGGATGAAAATAACAAGTAAACTAAGATATGTACAATTTATTTCTGTACCAAATTCTAACCTGATACTTCCATTTTGCTCTTTTTTAGGGGGCACTTATACCAAAATATCACGGCTGTCAGTGTTTAAAAACGATACATGTTGCTCATATGCTATCTCTATAAACACTTAAGAAACGAAAAAATAAACCATACAAATAGGAGACAGTTTAAAAAATACAGAAATTAAAGGTAAATGTTCAAGAACATGAATCCCAATAAGCAAGACTATTTTTAGAACCACACTAACTCTGTTACTCACGTTGAAGTCTTCCCGAATTATTAAAGGCTTCATTTTTTGAGTGTCACAGAGTAAGTCTGTAATGGTTTCATTGTATATCTCCATGTAAGACACGCGTAAGAGAAATTCTCTGTCAGGAAACTAGCAGAAAAAAATATGTAAAACATCAGAGGTCATCCATTTATGAAAACCTAATACTGAATACTTCTGTGCTAATATTAAATATTAAAACGTTCTGAGAAATTATCTTTGTAAAGCAAACAACAAACAAAACCTCATGTCGTTTTATATCCACAATAAACACTAAAATATAAAAACATGTTTCAGTAATAATGAAAAGTATAGTATCAAAGAATTAGAAGAGGAGAGTGCCTGGTCCAACTCTCTGAACTCAAAATAAAACCTACCAATGGATGTTCAAATAAGAACATTAAAAATCATTAAAATAGTAATGAAAAAACAAACCTAAAACCAGCTCTTAATTAACTAGGTTGCTTATTCTGGCCTTCTGCTTTCCTTGTCTTTTTTCTACATCTACTTTTCTGTTTTTTTTTTTTTTTTTTTTTTAGTTAAAAAAATTTTTTTTTAACGTCTATTTATTTTTGAGAAAAAGCACGAGCAGGGGAGGGGCAGAGAGTGAGAGGAAGACAGAATTTGAAGCAGGCTCCAGGCTCTGAGCTGTCAGCACAGAGCCAGATGCAGGGGTAGAACCCACCAACCATGAGATCATGACCTGAGGCAAACTTGGACGCTTAACTGACTGAGCCACCCAGGCACCCCTCTCTGTTCCTTTATAAGCACTGGTAGCAGGGAGCCTGGGTGGCTCAGTCGGTGGGCATCTGACTCTTGATTTCGGCTCACAGTTCATGAGATCGAGCCCCTTGTCAGGCTCTGTCCTAACAGTGTGGAGCCTGCTTGGGATTCTCTCTCTTTCTTTGCTCCTACCCTCACTTGCGCACATTCATTCCCTGTCTCAAAATAAATAAATAAACATTAAAAAAAAATAACTGGTAGTTACACAAAGACAATGAGGAGCTAACCATTCTGGTAAGATTTTCCTGTTCCTCAACACCCACTTTTTGGTGTGATTATTACTGTTTCAGGATTCAAGGAAAAGAATGAAAGAACTTTAAGCTCTACATAGTAAGTTTGTGGGGAAAAAAATGAATCTGTTATGCCTTCTTTACCCATGGCTAATTAAGAGATAACTGTAAATCTACTTCCTTTCATCATTATAAGAAAATATATTAAGGTTTTCATCCTACTATTACTACTTTTCCCTTTATGTACCAGAAATTTACCTAAGTTATTTACCTTTTTAATTTTTTGGAAAATGTCATGAATTGCCCTGGGTATTACTCCCAAATAATCCTCTGAACCCATCATGGTATATGTTTTTCCTGAAGCAGTCTGCCCATAGGCAAATATGGTACCTGTAAAAACAAAACACACACACACATGCAAAGATTAAAAATGAATCTGTAAGATGTGAAACTATCAATACTTGAACAGAGAACCAATACCAAAATATTTCTACAATGAATACAAACCATTGTAGCCTTGTATGGCAGAATCTATGATTGGTACTGCTATTTCTTCATACACATTTTTAGTAGTTTCATTACTATGAAAGACGCGATCTAAAAAGAAAAAAACACATATACAGAAGTTAAATCAAACAAACCAACTTTGTTTTCATTCTTAGTAGTTGTGCAAAGAAATAAAATGGTCAGGATATGATAAGATAAAATATTTAAGACACAATATTCTCTTCACCTTATTGGTCCTCTGAAAAAATATTTTTCTATAAGGTAAGATGTGTTGGTCCTCACACAGAAAAACTACAAGTCAGACTTCTCAGTTATTCTATGTGCTTTTAAGAGTCAGCAGGGCACAGTGGCTGAATACAGGGTTATCGAATCAGACTCTGCAAATCTGGTTCCACCATTTATAAGCTGCGTTGACTTCGGGCAAGGTGGTTGATGCCTTTGTGCCTCAATTACCCAATCTGTAAAATGGATATGAATTCTCTTCCTCATAGAATTATTGTGAACCTATAGTCAATACTTAGGAAATATGAACTATTACTACTGAGAAATTTTAAGGTTTATAACATATTTAGCAAGAAGACCTAGCTCAAACTAAAACAAGAAATGCACACATATGGAAGAAGAGACCTAACAAAGCTGAAATGTTACAAGGAATGACCAGTTGGCTGGCTGCTAAAGGAGGCTGGGTTTAGAGTACATTTGTACTGATGAATTCACTAGTCTAGGATGTGGTTCTCTGCTAATTTTGTTAGCATAATTAGCACATTAAAAATGGACTACACTTTCAATGGTAGCCTCATATTAAAAAGCTCACAAGAAATGCATTTCTAAATCAGGAGGGAAATGCATCCACGTGCAATGAGAAATTCAGTGATCACATGGTTTGCATCACGACAACACATTTGCCCTGTTGGCAGAGCTCTATGGAAAATCAAGTGCCATCTGAAGGCTGCTTAGGGGTTATGATATCAGAGCAAGGACAGATGGCAGGATAATTCAAATCTTAATGCCATTTGCTTTAGATAAGTGGATAAGTCCAAATCCACGATGGGCATACATGGCTACAGAGAACCCATAGATCATGAGTCTGAATGCTTGTGCATCCCTCTCTCTTGGTTTTATAATCTCTGGCATTTATTGTATTACCTTTTTAAAAATTATGTTAATACTCTAAAACAAGTCCTTTACCAGAAATTGTTTTCTCTTCTTTACATCTTTGCTTCAAAACCTTTTATGATGGCTTTCTAGCTTAATGCTAGTTCAACATCCTAACCATTCTTACTCCCAGAGTTGTTGAGAGGGCCTCACTGTTGCCCTGAGGTGCCTAAATGACAGCATGCTAGTGAGTCTGACTCTTCCATTTGCTAGCTGTGTGACTCTAGGCTTATTTCAGTTACTCTGAAATGGAAAGGCACCTACTGTATAGTACCTACCACATAAGCTTGTTATGAGGATTAAATGAGTTAATAAATATGACATGCTGAAAACTGTATCTGGCACAGTGTCAGCAGTAGACCCATATTAAATCAATATACAAATCAGCTGAGTCAACGTTCAGGGCCTCCATGACCTTCTGCCCCAGTGTCAGTGGTACCATTTTAGAAACCTAGACTAGTTATGTCCCACTGTAAATCTCACAAAGCTTATGCTGTCACAAATGTAATTACTTGTTTAAAGCCTCTCTCTCATCATATGAGAAGTTCCACAAAAGCAGGGGTAGGTCTTTGCTGTATTTTAGCAGACAAAGAAGGAATATCTTCACTACTTATTCTTTAAAGAATTTTCTTAAAAATAATTGTGGAAAGTATATACTAAAATCAAAGATCTTAAAGATGACTTGATATCAAGCAACATATTTTAGGCTTATGGGGTTTTAGGCCACAAATACACTAATGAATAAGAGGAAAAAATGTTAGTTTCAACCTTGAGGCACTATGACTATAACTGCATTTTTAAAAATATAATTTATTGTCAAATTGCCTAACATATAGTGTGCTCTTGGTTTTGGGGTAGATTCCCGTGGTTCATTGCTTACATACAACACCCAGTGCTCATCCCAACAAGTGCCCTCCTCAATGCCCATCACCCATTTTCCCTTCCCCCATCAAGCCTCAGTTTGTTCTCTGTATTTAAGAGTCTCTTATGGTTTGCCTCCCTCCCTCTCTGTAACTATTTTTTTCACTTTCCGTTCCCCCATGGTCTTCTGTTAAGTTTCTCAGGTTCCACACATAACTGCATTTTAAATAGCAATTTATTATCTTATTTATCATACATGATGGATGAACAATTTTTGAGTTTTTACTAATGCAGTTTACACAAGGCCTCGTCTGATCTTTAATGACAAATCCAGTATTATGGATAAGCCTTTTGTAGTCCTAATAGGAAAAGGGTAATATATTAACTTTTGATGCTATTATAAGCTTACCAAAATTGAAGGATTTACTGCCATCAACTTGATAAATAGCATTATTGTCAGTTTTCCAGTAAATTTGGGTATCTCCTCCAAGAGCTTCTTCTCTGAAAGAATAAAAACACTGCATTTTAGTAAAACTGGTCATGGAATTCATGTCATATGACAGATAATTTAAAAGATTCTGTCTTCTGAAAAATATTTTATTTTAGTTAATAAATAAATTTATTTATTTTTAAATGTTTATTTTTGGGAGGGAGAGACAGAGTGTAAGCGGGAGACGGGTGGAGACAGAAGGAGTCAGAATCCCAAGCAGGCTCCCGGCTCTGAGCTGTCACAAAGCCTGACGTGAGCCCCAAACTCACCAACTGTAAGATCATGACCTGATCTGGAGTCGGACGCTTATCTGACTGAGCCACCCACGTGCCTCTTCTGAAGAATATTTTAAAAGATAGTATTGGGGCACCTGGGTGGCTCAGTCAGTTAAGTGTCGGACTCTTGGTTTCGGCTCAGGCCGTGATCTCATGTTTTGTGAGTTTGAGCCCCATGTTAGACTCTGGGCTGTTGGTATGGAGCCTGCTTGGGATTCTTTCTCTTTCCCTCTGTCTCTGCTCCTCCTGCTCTCTCTCTCTTTTTCAAAATAAGTAAACTTAAAAAAAAAAATAGTAGTATTGACTTATACTATATATGAGAAATATGGGAAATCTGCCTTTGAGGGGCCAAGACTTTTAAGTGGGCCAAGACTTTTAACTCCTGCCTTCTCATGGGAGTTTCCTGGTGAAGTTCTTCATTTCTACCCTCCTACCTAGTACTGGTTGCTGAAAAGATACATTCAAAATGCAACTCTGATTATGTCACTCTTGCTCACAACTTTTAAAAAACATCTGAAATTCTTAACACGGCATACTAGATCTGGAACATGTTTATTTCTCTCTTCAACGTCATCGTCATCTTGCTCTAAGTTCCTATACATGCCTAACTGCATATCAGTTCTGACTGCATATCAGTCCCTTTCAAAAATAAGAGATTAAATATTGTAATTGTAACATAATGGTCTTCTAATGCATTAAGTAATGAGATATTTAAAAATAGGAAATTCCTCATTTATTAACACCTAGTGATATTTAACAAATAATTCTCAAACACAAAATATGTTAGTATTCTGGAGTGAGGGCCACAGATCAGAGAGAAGCAAAGACTTCATTCCGCCCCCCCCTTCTTTTTTTCTCTGTAGCATGACTCCTGTAACATTATGTCAACTTAACATTCTGTATTTTTTACTTTATTTTCTGTCTGCCCACTAGAATGTAGATCCACAGGGGCAAGGATGGTAGTGTTTATGTAGTAGAGTACACTGTACTAAAAAAAAAAAAATCAGTATTGATAAATATCAGCCATTCAACGTTCTGAATGTTGAATTCAGTCATTGACTGAAGTCTTGAGTGCCTTTGAATACAATGCAACAAGACAGACTAGTCCTTGCTCTCAAGAAGTACACAGTAATAAGGGAGAGGCAGTTAAGTGCAAAATGACAGATGAATACAAATAAAAACCTTTCCGATACGACTTCCTTTAAGGAGTGGGGTGGGGTGGGGTGGGGTGGGGAAGCGCATTCGGGGAGAGGCAGCGCAGGGCTGGTGTTGAGGTCTTTAACGTTGGCGAGCCTGAGTTAACATCTAAAAGACTCCTACAGCTGGAAATTGTCTTATAGATCTTCCGATCCTTCCTCTTGGTCACTACCAGATAAGGACACCGTGGCACAAAGCGGGTAAGAGGCCGAGATACCAGGCAGCAGGAAGGAGCAGCGAGGACTCACTCTGGGGCTCAGGCCCGCGCCAGAGGCCGCAGCTGGGACCCGGTCTCGGTCTGGCCCACCTACCTGCTGTTGAGCGGCCGGACCCGCACGCACACCGCGACAGCCCCTTCCTCCGCCATCCTGCCAGGCTAGATCCCAGGGAACTGGCACAGTTGTTCAGCGTCCCTTCTTCTGAGACCACCGGCCGCCCCGCCTTTGAGTTTAAAATTTCCCAAACTCCGCGTCTGATTGAGCCGCGGCCTCGTGACGTCATGGGTTGTTCCACTGTGCTCGGCGCGGGGGGCGCGAGGCCGGCGGCGCGTCCACGGATAAAAGGTGGAGGGGGGAATAAAGGATCTGGAAGAGAGTAGGGTAGGGAGTCACAGAGAGGAGATGGGGGAAGCAGGCGGCGAGCGGATGTTTTGGCTGCAGCGGAGAGAACTATTATCTGCTAAAAGTCACTGAAATGCAGGCAGCTGTTTACAAACCTCACCCCTAAAGAGTTTGCCGTGTGTAGGAAAATAAGGCAGATAATTTTTTTTTTTCACAAAGAGTTAAGACCTTTAAATCCACCAACAGAATTAAGAATCTCCTAACAGCTTTTTAAAATTAAAAATACCTTAAAAGACAAGAATTGAAAGTCACTTCGCTGCCCCGAAACGTAAGAATCTTATTGTGCTCTTTAGAAACTCCGAGTTTTATGTTTTACAGTTTCCTTTTTCTTTAAACTCCTATTTCCAATGGCTGTGAGTTCCTAAGAGGAGCTGTTTTGGAAAGAGAATTATTGAACACTGGAAAAACTCTTTGAGTAATACGGTGAACATTTATTAGCAAGAGTGGGAAAGTAATTCTAAATAATTCTTTCCTGGAAATAGTGCTATTTTCTTTTTAAAAAATATGTATCATAGTAAAGTGTTAACATTCTCTTTAAGAGTGATTTCATTCCCTTTCATAGTTGGTTTAAGGAGCTTCAGGAATTATTCCCTTTCCCTCACCAAAAATATGACCGGCAGTTACTAATAATTTATTATTTAGAGGAGTAGAAAATTCTAGTGATGTAATAAAACTGTTTTGGGCGTAAATTTGGCAATATCAATAAAAAGTGGAAGATATTCATGCCCTTTTTACAGGCAATTCTGCTTTTAAGAATTAATTTATACATGTATTTGAAGGACTGTGCAAGGATATATGTATATGGGTTGCAGGATTGCTTACAATAGCAAATGGCTGAAAACACATTAAGTGCCAATAAATAATAAATCTGAGACTAGTTAAATGGATGGAATATTATCAATAAAATGAAATGCTATGTAGCTGGTAAAAAGAATGATATAGCTCTTAATATGTACTTTAGAAAGCTGTTCAAGGTGTTTCATTAACTGATAGAAACCCAAGGTGTGGAATTGTGTACACAATATGATCCTCTATGATATTTTCAAAGGATATTTATGTGTCTAGATATGCATACATAATTTCTGGAAAGATACACAGAATATACCTAATTTCCTTAGAGAGGGAGGATGAGTTAGATAGTAAATCTACCATCCACTGTGTAATATTTTATAATTAATAATATTTTAACCATGCAAATATCTAGTTGTTAAACTTGGAAAAACTAGTTAATGGAAAAAAAACCAGTAAATAAAAATGAGTTTGAACATTCAGCTGTGAGCTAGTATAGGTTACTCTTTTTTAATTTTTTATTTTTTTTAAATCTTTTTTTTAATGTTTATTTTTGAGAGAGTGGGTGGGGAGGGGCAGATGTGCGCGCGCGGACACACACACACACACACACACACACACAGAATCCGAAACAGACTCCAGGCTCTGAGCTGTCAGCACAGAACCTGACATGGGCCTCAAACCCATGGACCATGAGATCATGACCTGAGCTGAAGTTGGACACTTAACTGACTGAGCCACCCAGGTGCCCCTAGATTACTCTTTTTTTAAGGACTAAACCCTGATGATACTTGGCTGCACCTAATAAGACAGAGTTAAGAAAAATATATTTTAATTGCTTTTTAAAAAATGGTGGTGAAATATTGCACATATTTAGCTGAAGGGAAGGAGCCTATAAAGAGGAAGAAGGGACATGCAATTAATGAGAGAAAATCTCTGACAACACAAAGTGGGGTGGTTCAAGAGCACAGAGGAGGATTGGCCTTTCAGAGTTGTGCTCGTGATTGTGGCCATGCTAGTCTTTGCTGCCATCATCACAGCAGCTAACATTTAATGAGATTTACTATGTGTCAGGTGCTCTGGTGTATGCTCTGCATGCAGTTTTCCATTTAATTTTCCAAATATGTTCATAAAGAAATACTTATTGAACATCTACTATGTGCCAGATGTAGTTCTAGGATCTTATGATAAGAGGAGGTGCCACTTTTTTTTTTTGAAAGAGAGAGCACTCATGCTCAAGAGAGATGGGCAGAGGAAGAGAGAGAATCTTAAGAAGGCTCCATGCCCATCGGGCTTGATCTCAAGACCATGAGATCATGACCTGAGCCAAAATCAAGAGTGGGATGTTTAGCCCACTGAGCTACCCGGGTGCCCCAAGGAGGTGTCACTTTAGATGGGATGCTCAAGAAAGGCCTAGGGAGGGGACTTTTGAGGTGAGACTTATATGAAAAGAATTAGCCATGCATGGGAGGGTAAGGATACCTCTTTTATTTGTCTCAGATAGAGGGACAAGTGAGTCAAAGAACTCAAGGCTTGTACAAGTTTGTCTTGTACATGTCTGAGGCATAAAAAGAAGGCCCCTGTGGCTGAAACATTTTGGGCAATGGAGAGAGGTATGTGGGGCCAGGTCCTGTGAAGTCTTGTGGGCCATGATAAAATGTTAGGCTCTTATTCCAATGGTGAGGGGAATCTAATGGAAGGTTTTAAGGAAGGGAATAAAAAGGGATTCCCTAATTTATTCAAACAAGATTTTCTTTTCTATTTCACTATGAAAATAGAAGCAGCTAGAAGACACTTTGCATTGACTCCTGCCAACCTGGTTACCCATCTGCTTGTCTGTGCCATTTACCTCATCCTCCAGATTGTAACTATGTGAACATCCTCTGTCCTCCACTCTGAAAATCTCTCCATGTTTGCTCTAGATCCTGCCCCTTCGGGCTTAATTTCTCTCTGTCTGATGTTGTCATTTCCCCTTCTCTAATAAATTGGCCTTTAGCAAACATTTGCTTTAGTTTCTCCCATCTTGGACATCCAATATTGGACAGCAAAATTAAAATTTTGCTTGGACAGCAATTGGTCCAATTGGACAGCAGTTGGTCTTTAGCAAACATTTGCTTTAGTTTCTCCCATCTTGGACATCTAATATTGGACAGCAAAATTAAACTTTTGCTTGGACAGCAAAATTAAAATGTCTAATACCAAATCCATGATCTTCCCCTCAAAACCTGGTGAATCTGCAGTTTTCCACAACTCAGTTAATGGCAACTCCACCCTTTGTGGTTACCCAGACCACAAACTATGGAGTTACCATGCTCAACTTCTTTTCTCTCAGAGTCTACATTTGGTGTTCCTGAAAATTCTGTTGGGGCTACTTTGAGACTATTCCAGAATATGGCCATTTACTACAACTCCTGCTATCCCTCTGGTCCAAAATACCATCATCTCTTACTGAACTCATCTCCATGTTTCTAGCTTTGCCCACCCCCACTACCAGCCTGTTCACAACACAGCAATTTGAGTGATCTTTTACAAATATAAGTTAGGTCATATTAATTCTCTCTTAAGACCCCCAGGGCCACCCCAACCCCAATTTTTCTCAGAATAAGATTACAGTCTCAGCTATCTCCCTCACATGATACTGCCCCTTGCTACCCCTCTGGCCTTACCCCCTACCACTCTCTTTTTTGCTGTTTCCACTCCAGGCACACTGGTCTCCTGACAGTTTCTTGAATAGTAGTCAGGCTCCCTCTCTCTGAAGGCCTTTGCACTGGCTGTTCTCTGCCTTGTAGACTCTTACCCTAGATATCTATGTTTTCCTTCTTCATTTAGATTTGGTATCTGCTCAGATGTCACCTTCTCAGTACTCTGTATAAAATAACAACTCTCTTGTCTGCTACTTCTCTTTCTTTATTCTTCTTTTAAAAGGTTACTTAAAACTTTCAGAAATAATATAAGTATTGATTTATGTATGTATTATTTGTTTCCTCTCACTAGAGTGTCAGCTCTAACTAGTGGTTAGCAACATTTTTGTTTATACTTTACCTGTGCATCTAGAAAGAGACTTAGAAGGGTGCCTGGGTGGCTCAGTGGGTTAAGTGTCTGACTCTTGATTTTGACTCAGGACATGATCTCAAGGTTAGTGGGTTCCAGCCCCACATGGGGCTCCAGGCTGACAACACCTAGCCTGCTTGGGATTCTCCATCTCCCTCTCTTTCTGCCCCACCCCTGCTCATGCGTGCACACATGGCTGCGTACTCTCTCTAAAAAATAAATAAATAAACTTAAAAAAAGACAAAGAGACTTAGAGTATAATAAACATTCAATTAAAAACTTGTTTATTCAATCACTTTATAAGTACTTATTAACAATTTCTGGGAAAGCTGCACAGAGGACAACTAATCTCCTTTGGAGCAGAGGCCTGTTAGAAAGTAGACCTACATTTCATTGTATACTATTTCATAATTATTAATATCTTAATTAATGAATATTATTTCTCTCAACATTAAGAAATTAGCTAATAGATAAAAACTGTATGTAAAATAGTCTACTCATTCAGGATTGGTTTTAACTAGTATAGACTACTTTAAATTATGAAGATGCTAGGCTGTATCGAATAAGATAAAACAGAGTTAAGGAAAAGCTATGTTTTAAATTGGTCAGGAAAGGCAAAGAGATTTGTTAAAAGTTAAACTGAGACATATTAAAAATTTTGACAGTTTATTTGAGCAAAAATTGATTAAAACCAGGCATCCAATCTAGCAGATAGAAAGGAGCCCCAAGAAGCTATACAAAATGAGACTTATAGGCAGAAGGAAGGGGAACAAAGAAGTCATACTAGGCAAAAAAAAAAAAAAAAAAAAAAAAAGCAGGGTAGTTATTGAAAAGTTACTTTCCTTCAGAGGATGGAAGGGGTTTATCAGGCAGATTACCTAATCAGTACCACATTAGGTGATTCCTGATTGATATGGTTTAAGATTCCATTTCTGGGAGAGCTGAAACAGTAATTAAGTCTCAGTTTGGTTATGTGAGGCTTGACATAAATAACTTTATTTTGGGTCTTTTTTTTTTTTTTTTCTTTTTTAACAGAGTAAACAACTTGTCTGAAGTTATGGAACTTCTGGAGAGACAGGCTTCAGATTTGGATGCATATCCTTTCTCTGAAAGGTACTTAAAAGGTTTATTGATTAATTTTTTTCTTATCTGGAAAATTAACACATGCACGTGATGAAAATGTTTAAGTAGTACATGATAAATCACAGTGAAAAATAAACCTTGCTACATCTGATCCCCAGGGTGCCATTGTCATCCCAAAGGCAATTTTGGCATTTCCTGAGTGTTCTCCCAAATTAATCTGTACATATGTACATATGTATTTTTTCCTATATTGTATATCTTTTTACAAAAATACTTGCTGTACATGCTGTAGTGCACTTTGCTTAAAGTGTGATCTTTACATAAATATTTGCATTCAGTTTAAGAAGGTAAAGTACATTTTTGAGGCCTGTTAATTGCACACAGTTCCATGTTGATACTTAAGTTACTGTTTTGCCCCCCAAACTGTGTTTATTTCTGCTGAAGCTGCAGAGGGCACTGTAATCCTTCTAAAGCATGGCATAGCCTTGAATAGTGTTTTGTAGTTCTAGAGTGTGGTGCAAATTTTAGGATTCAGAGAAGCTTGTGATACTAGGAATATGCATCAATTCAAATTATTCTCCTGTCCTCATTTATTTTATGCATTTCATATACAATTAATTACAGTATATATTTACATCATGCCATTCCCTTCAACAGGAGTACTTTTCTTTAATTTCCAAAACAGGAGTCTTACCTTTAATTTTGCTATGTAAGTATTTGTAATGATCACAGACATAGTATCCTTTTCATTTTAATCATGGTTACACAGGATTTCTGTGGCATCATGGAAACAGCACTGACCTGTGTCAGTCCAACTCCACTGTTTATAAGCTATGCCACAATACCAGAAAATCGTTTATCTTTATGATTTACCATTTTTCTCATCTACAAAATGAGGAAATTGGCTAAGAGAATATCTAAGATTTCCATCAGCTTCAATAAATCTATGACATCTTTGTAAAAAAGAGGAACTTGTTAAAATTGAGTTTGGATGGGTGTCCAACAGAATATGGAAAGAGTGAAGGGACAAGAAAAGTGATCCAGGTTGCAGAGGATATCTCAGGTAGTCACAGTGTTGCAGAGACGAGATGGATATGGCAGTCCACCGGAATCCATTCTCTTCTTTCTGGACAGACAGCAAGTCTTACAGTTAATGCTGCTGCTTTTAGGCCTAGGTAATAAAAACTTCCTCCCTTGTCCTTGGTGATCAACCTTCTTCTTTCCCTCAGTGATGATTCCAAACCTTCCTCACTCTCCTCGTGCCTGGGTCCCATCCTCATCCTTATTGACAAACCAGGCTACCAGGCAAGATGTCTCGTCTCTGAGTTCTCCTACCCTTACAGACTGTGCTCCAATTGATCCATATCCCCACCATCTGTTTCCACACGCTTCTGGAGGATGAGGTTTTGTCATGTCCAAGGTGGATTCTTCTGTGTACACCCTGACTCTTTCCTCTTCAGTGTCTTCCCGGACTTTGCTTCAGCAATTATTCTCTATTTCAGAAAAATGCTATCAAATTACAAAAAGAAGGATCATCTGTAAGTCCACTATTCTAAAAAAGATACATCTAGAATTGTCAAGTGAATGTTCCTTATTACCCATCAAATTTCATTTTCCTTAAG
The DNA here is from genome assembly GCF_007474595.2 of Lynx canadensis. Taxonomy (NCBI): domain Eukaryota; kingdom Metazoa; phylum Chordata; class Mammalia; order Carnivora; family Felidae; genus Lynx; species Lynx canadensis. Next base: position 119,587,126 of record NC_044306.2, on the reverse strand, counting down.
ATGATGTATGTTGTTTCTTTCTGACCTTTTCTGAGGGATTGGTTGTAATAATTCCATTTTCATTCATGACTTTTTTCTGTTTGGGTCATCTCCCTTTTCTTTTTGACAAGCCTGGCTAGAGGTTTATCAATTTCATTTATTTTTTCAAAAAACCAACTCTTGGTTTCATTGATCTGCTCTACTGTTTTTTTTTAGATTCTATATTGTTTATTTCTGCTCTGATCTTTATTATTTCTCTTCTTCTTCTGGGTTTGGTGTGTCTCTGCTGTTCTGCTTGATTTCCTTTAGGTGTGCTGTTAGATTTTGTATTTGGGATTTTTCTTGTTTCTTGAGATAGGCCTGGATTACAATGTATTTTCCTCTCAGGACTGCCTTCGCTGCATCCCAGAGTGTTTGGATTGTTGTATTTTCATTTTCATTTGTTTCCATATATTTTTTAATTTCTTCTCTAATTGCCTGGTTGACCCATTCATTCTTTAGTAGGGTGTTCTTTAACCTCCCTGCTTTTGGAGGTTTTCTAGACTTTTTCCTGTGGTTGATTTCAAGCTTCATAGCATTGTGGTCTGAAAGTGTGCAAGGTATGATCTCAATTTTTTTATACTTATGAAGGGCTGTTTTGTGACCCAGTATGTGATCTATCTTGGAGAAGGTTCCATGTGCACTCGAGAAGAAAGTATATTCTGTTGCTTTGGGATGTAGAGTTCTAAATATATTTGTCAAGTCCATCTGGACCAATGTATCATTCAGGGCCCTTGTTTCTTTACTGATTCTCTGTCTAGATGATCTATCCATTGTTGTAAGTGGAGTATTAAAGTCCCCTGCAATTACCACATTCTTATGAATAAGTTTGCTTATGTTTGTGATTGTTTTATATATTTGGGGGCTCCCGTATTCGGCGTAGAGACATTTATAATTGTTAGCTCTTCCTGATGGATAGACCCTGTAATTATCATATAATGCCCTTCTTCATCTCTTGTTACAACCTTTAATTTAAAGTCTAGTGTGTCTGATATAATTATGGCTACTCCAGCTTTCTTTTGACTTCCAGTAGCATGATAGATAGTTCTTCACCCCTCACTTTCAATCTGAAGGTGTCCTCAGGTCTAAAATGAATCTCTTGTAGACAGCAAATAGATGGGTCTTGTTTTTGTATCCATTCTGATACCCTGTGTCTTTTGGTTGGAGCATTTAGTCCATTTACATTGTGTTATTATTGAAAGATATGGGTTTAGAGTCATTGTGATGTCTGTAGGTTTCATGCTTGTAGTGATGTCTCTGGTCCTTTGTGGTCCTTGCAACATTTCACTCACAGAATCCCCCTTAGAATCTCTTGTAGGGCTGGTTCAGTGGTGATGAATTCCTTCAGTTTTTGTTTGGGAATACCTTTATCTTTCCTTCTATTCTGAATGACAGACTTGCTGGATAAAGGATTCTTGGCTGCATATTTTTTCTGTTCATCACATTGAAGATTTCCTGCCATTCCTTTCTGGCCTGCCAAGTTTCAGTAGAGAGGTCACGAGTCTTATGGGTCTCCCTTTTTATGTTAGAGCGTGTTTATCCCTAGCTGCTTTCAGAATTTTCTCTTTATCCTTGTATTTTGCCAGTTTCACTATGGTATGCCGTGCAGAAGGTCAATTCAAGTTACGTCTGAAGGGAGTTCTCTGTGCCTCTTGGATTTCAATGCCTTTTTCCTTCCCCAGATCAGGGAAGTTCTCAGCTATGATTTGTTCAAGTACACCTCCAGCCCCTTTTCTCTCCCTCTTCCTCTTCTGGAATTCCTATTATACAGATATTGTTCCGTTTGATTGCATCACTTAGGTCTCTAATTCTCTCCTCATACTCCTGGATTTTTTTATCTCTCTTATTCTCAGCTTCCTTTTTTTCCATAGTTTTATCTTCTAATTCACCTATTCTCTCCTCTGCCTCTTCAATCCGAGCTGTGGTCGCCTCCATTTTATTTTGTACCTCATTTATAGCAATTTTTAGCTCCTCATGACTATTTCTTAGTCCCTTGATCTCTGTAGGAATAGATTCTCTGCTGTCCTCTATACTTTTTTCAAGCCAAGCGATTAATTTTATGACTATTATTCTAAATTCTTGTTCCATTATATTGCTTAAATCATTTTTGATCAATTCGCTAGCTGTCGTTACTTCCTGGAGTTTCTTTTGAGGAGAATTCTTCTGTTTCATCATTTTGGATAGTCCCTGGGGTGGCGCGGAACTGCAGGGCACTTCCCCTGTGGGTGTCTGGAGTAACTTGTGTTGGTGGGCAGAGCCGGAGTCAGACCCGATGTCTGTCCCCAGCCCACTGCTAGGGCCACAGTCAGAGCGGTGTGTACCTTATCTTTCCCTCTCCCAGGGTCAGGACTCACTGTGGAGTGGTGTGGCCCCTGTCTGGGTTACTTGCACACTGCCAGGCTTGTGGTGCTGCTTTGATGGGATCTGGTGTATTAGCCGGGGTGGATCCGCAAGGTGCACAGGGGCGGGAGGAGCAGGCTTAGCTCACTTTGCCTGTCGGTGGTCCCCTGTGGGAGGGGCCTTGCAGCACCGGGAGAGAGGCAGACCCATAGGAGGGATGGATCCACTGAAGCGCAGTGTTGGGTATTTGTGCGGTGCAAGGAAGTTCGGTGAACTGGTTCCCTTTGGGGTTTCGGCTGGGGGATGGGAGAGGGAGATGGCGCTGGCCAGCACCTTTGTTCCCCGCGGAGCTGAGATCTGTCTCCTGGGGCTCAATAACTCTCTGTCCTGGCATCCTCTCGCCCTCCCTGCTCTCCGAGAGCAGAGCTGTTGACTTATAACATTCCAGATGTTAAGTCCCGCTGGCTGTCAGAACTCAGTCCTTCTGGCCACTCCGCTTTTGCAAGCCAGACTTTTGGGGCTCTGCCTTGCCAGGTGGGCTGCCCCTCCACCGCCCCAGCTCCCTCCCGCCAGTCCGTGTTGCGTGCACCACCTCTTGGCCCTTCCTACACTTTTCCGTGGGCCTCTTGTCTATGCTTGGCTCCAGAGAGTCTGTTCTGCTCCTCTTCTGGTGGTTTTCTGGGTTATTTAGGCAGGTGTGGGTGGAATCTAAGTGATCAGCAGGAGGAGGTGAGCCCAGAGTCCTCCTATGCCGCCATCTTCTCAAAAACCTTTCTGACCTTTTCTTTTTTTTTTCTTCAACGTTTATTTATTTTTGGGACAGAGAGAGACAGAGCATGAACGGGGGAGGGGCAGAGAGAGAGGGAGACACAGAATTGTAAACAGGCTCCAGGCTCTGAGCCATTAGCCCAGAGCCCGACGCGGGGCTCCAATTCATGGACCGCGAGATCGTGACCTGGCTGAAGTCGGACGCTCAACCGACTGCGCCACCCAGGCGCCCTGACCTTTTCTAAAATATGTGCAAAAAATCTGTTTAGAGAAGTAACCACATTAATGTTTTCAAGAATGGAATCATTCTGCACTTATTGATATGCAATTTGCTTTTTATGCTAACAAATCAATATATAGATCTGCCTTCCCCCCTTTTTTTTTCTTACTGGATGCCTAATATTCAGTTATATGGTTATATTGTGGTTTATTCAGTCATTCCTTTATATGGGCATTTCAATTGTTGTCACTGTTTTAATATAGCTTATAATACAAAAATCCATCTATATACACCATTCCATGCGCATGCCTTTATTTTCATAGAGTGGATTGCTAGAAGTCAAAATGTTGACCCAAACAATATGCTTGTTTTGAATTATAACAAGTACTACCAAATTACTTTCCAAAGAAGTTGTACCAATCATAGTACAACCAAGAGTATGTGAATGTCTACTTCCTTATCCTTCACCAATCCATGATGTTATCAATATTTCTATTTTTAAAAATCTTATAGGGAAAAAATATTATTTTAATCTGTAGTTTCCTGCTTGCCAAAGGATTGGCCATCCTTTCATTATTATGTGATATTTTGTGTATGTATGTATGTATGTATGTATGTATTTATTTATTTATTATCTTGCAAGACACATTGTATTTAATGTTGAATACTAGCCCATTACATCAATATATCTAATTTTACATAACCAGTCAACCAAATGGAAGCTATATGAATATTAAGGGGTTACAAAGACACTATCAGAAAAAAAATGAAGTTGCAAACACTACAGAGTAATAAATAATCCAACATCATGATAAATTATTATGTAATATTTACATCTTATGTTTTAAATTGTCCATTTGGATTAAAAAGTCCTTTGCTCCTTTGCTCATTTTTTTCATGTGGATTTTTGATCTGTTCAAATACTAAAAAAAATTTTTTTAAATGTCTATTTATTTCTGAGAGAGAGAGACAGAGCATGAACAGGGGAGGGGAAGAGAGAGAGGGAGACACAGAATCTGAGCTGTCAGCACAGAGCCTGAGGCGGGGGCTCGAACTCATGAACTGCAAGATCATGACCTGAACCAAAGTTGGACAACCAGCCAACTAAGCCACCCAGGCACCACAGTCTGTTCAAATATTTTGCTCACTTTTTTTTTTGTTTGTTTTCTAATTTTGGGGTCTTGAGAGTTCCTTATTCTGGATACAAGTCCTTTATGAGATATTTACATATACATACTCCCAGTTTATGATTTGTTTTAGTAGTGTCTTTCACATAAAAAAATGTTTGTAATTTTTATGAAGCCCAATATATTATTATTTTTTTTACAGATTGTGCTTTGATGTCATATTTAAGAACTGTTGGACTAGCCCAGAGTCACAAAGATTTTCTTTTATACTTACTTCTAAAAGTTTAATAGGTTTACATTTTAAATTATGTCTCAGGTCTTATTTTGAGTTAATTTTTATATAAGGTATAAGGTATAAGGTATAAGGTATTGGTCTATGTTCATTTTTTGGCATAAGCATAGTTTTTTGTTCCAGTACCATTCATTGAAAAGATTATTTTCACGCCACTGAATTGTCTTTGTAGCTTTTTGGAAAAAGCTTGTTTGATCTTATTTGCATGGGTCTTTTTCTAGACTATTCAATTCCATTTATGTACGTGTCTGTCTTTAATTGTTATTGTTCTAAGCTACTGTGGCTATTTCTTATATGCCGATATATATAACTGACATAGTCACTATCAAGAACTGTGAAGGGTCTAACATTTTAGTCTTCTTGTAAGCTAATAAATTAGCCTGCCATAGTTTCATGGATGCTAGTAGAAGATACAAGACTTCGAGGTCAAGGATGAAGAAAAATTTGTTACTCATAAAAATGAAAAGTTTATTACTTATTACTGTCATAGTGATAGCCAGAGTATGAGAATTTTTGTGCTGGTTTTCTGAACGCAAAATCTTATAAGATGGTTCAGTGAAGGTCAAGCGACATCTGTACACAGTGGATTAAATTACAAGAATGTGAACCCTGATTTAGGAGATCTAAATATTTTACAATGGACAATTAATATCGGTCCATAGTGAGATGTTATCTTCATTTTTCAAGGCTGTTCCTTATACAAATATCCTTGGAACAAATGGCACACAGTGCTTCACTTACAAGACCTATAGAATCATAAGACCCATGGAGAATGGTCTTCCAACAGTCATGATTTCTCCTTTCCAGAAATACTCTATGTTTAATTGATATATCATGCAAGCCATGAGACCTAATAGCCACATTTAAGAAGTTTAAAAAGAGGGCACTGTGTGGCTCAGTTGGTTGAGTGTCTGACTCTTGATTTCGACCCAGGTCATGATCTCATGGTTCATGGGGTTGAGCCCCACATTGGGCTTTGTGCTGACAGCATGGAGCCTACTTGGGATTCTCTCTCTCCCTCTGTCTCTGCCCCTTCCCTGATGTCTTTCTCTCTCTCTCTCAAAATAAAAAAATAAACTTCAAAAAATAGTATAAAAAGAAACAAGTGAAATTAAATTTAATAACATCTTATTTAACCAAGTATATCAAAGTTATGATTTCAACATGTAATCAGTGTACAAAAAAATTACTGAGATTTAAAAACAATTTTTTAAGTTTTATTTTAATCACTTGGTGCTCATCACAAGTGTACTCTTTAATCCCCATCACCTATATCACACATTCCACACCCATCTCCCCTTTGGTAACCATCCAGTTTTCTCTCTATAGCTAAGAGTCTGTTTCTTGGTTTGCCTCTTTCTTTTTTTCCCCTATGCTCGTTTGTTTTGTTTCTTAAATTCCATATATAAGTGAAATCATATGGTATTTGTCTTTGACTGACTGATTTCACTTAGCATTATACTCTCTAGCTCCATCCAGGTTTTTTGGGAAGATTTCGTTATTTTTTATAGATGAGTAATATTCCATTATATGTGTATTCATATCTTCCTTATCCATTCATTAATCAATGGACACTTGGGCTTCTTCCATAATTTGGCTATTAATAATGCTGTTGTAAACATAGAGGTAGATATATCCTTTTGAATTAACGTTTTTGTATTCTTTGAATAAATACCCAGTAGTGCCATTGCTGGATCTTAGGGTAGTTCTATTTTTAACTTTTTAAGGAAACTCCATACTATTTTCCAGAGTGGCTTTACCAGTTTGCATTCCCACCAACAGTACATGAGGGTTTCTTTTTCTCCATATCCTCATCAACACTTGTTTCTTGTGTTTTTAATTTTAGCCATTCTGACAGGTGTGAGGGAATATTTCATTGAAGCTTTGATTTTGCATTTCCCTGATGATAAGTGATGTTGGACATGTTTTCATATGTCTCTTGGTCATCTGTATGTCTTCTTTAGAGAAATGTCTGTTCATGTCTCCTTCCCATTTTAAAATTGGATTATTGGCCTGAGTGTTGAGTTTTATAAGTTATTCTTATATTTTAGATACTAACCATGTATCGAATATGGTTACGTTGTCTTGTAGTTCTGTTGATTGTTTTCTTCTCTGTTCAGAATTTTTTTATTTTGATGTAGTCCTAATAATTTATTTTTGCTTTTGTTTCCCTTGCCTCAGTGAACCTATCTAGAAAAATGTTGCTATGGCTAATGTCAGAGAAATTACTGGCTTTGCTCTCTTCTAGGATATTTATGGTTTCAGTTCTCACATTTAGGTATTTAATCCATTTTGAATTATTTTTGTGTATGGTGTAAGTGGTCCACTTTTGTTCTTTTGCATGTTGCTGTCCAGTTTTCCCAACATTATTTGTTGAGACTATCTTTTTCCCATTGGATATTCTTCCCTGCTTTGTCAAAGATTAATTGACCGTATAATTGTGGGTTTATTTCTGGTTTCTCTATTTGGTTCTATTAATCTATGTGTTTATTTTTGTGCCAGTGCCATGCTGTCTTGATCACTACAGCTTTGTAATATAACTTGAAGTCCAGAATTGTGGTGCTTCCAGCTTTGCTTTTCTTTTTCAAGATTTCTTTGGCTATTTGGGGTCTTCTGTGGTTCCATATAAATTTTAGAATTGTTTGTTCTAGTTCTGTGAAAAATGCTACAGGTATTTTGAGAAGGATTGCATTAAATGTGGAGATTGTTTTTGGGTAGCATAGCCATTTTAACAATATTTGCTCTTCCAACCCATGAGTATGGAATGTCCTTCCATTTCTCTGTGTCATTTTCAATTTCTTTCATCAGTGTTTTTTAATTTTCAGAGTACAGGTCTTTCATCTCTTTGGTTCAGTTTATTCCTAGGTATCTTATTATTTTTGGTACAACTGTAAATGGGCTTGTCGTTTAAATTTCTCTTTCTGCTGCTTCATCATTAGTGTATAGGAATGCAGCAAATTTCTGTAGATTGATTTTGTATCCTACAATTTTACTGAATTTGTTTACCAGTTCTAACAGTTTTTTGGTGGAATCTTTTGGGTTTCCTATGTGTAGTATCATGTCATCTGCAAATAGTGAAAATTTAATTCTTCCTTACCTATTTGGATGCCTTTTGTTTCTTTTTGTTGTAGGATTGTTGAGCCTAGGACTTCCCTTACTATGTTGAATAAAAGTAGTGAGAGTAGACATCTTTGTCTTATTCCTGACCATAGGGGACATGATCTCAGGTTTACTTATTGAGGATCATTTTAGCTATGGGTTTTTTTTACATATGTCCTTTATTATGTTGAGGAATGTTCCCTCTAAACCTACTTTGTTTTTATCACGAATGGATGTTGTACTTTGTCAAATATTTTCCTGCATCTATTGAAATGATCGTAAGGTTCTTATCCTTTCTCTTACTGATGTGATGTATCACATTGATTGATTTGCAAATATTGAACCAGGTTGGCAACCCAGGAATAAATCCCACTTGATCATGGTGAGTTTTAAAATATTTAAAAATATTGTTTTGGTGTAGTTTTAAAAATATTGTTAGATATGGTTTGCTAGTATTTTGTTCAGGATTTTTGCATCTATGTTCATCAGAGATACTGGCCTATAGTTCTCTTTTTTTGTGGTGTCTTTAGCTGGTTTTGGAACCAGGGTAATGCTGGCCTCATAGAATGAATTTTGAAGTTTTTCTTCCATTTCTATTTTTTGGAATAGCTAGAGAAAATTAGGTATTTACTCTTCTTTATTTTATTAAAATTATTTTAAATGTTTGCTTATTTTTGAGAGAGAGAATGTGAGCTGGGGAGGGGAAAAGAGGGAGACACAGAATCTGAAGCACAGAGCCCGATATGGGGCTCGAACTCACGAACTGCAAGATCATGACCTGAGCCAAAGTTGGATGCTTAACTGACTGAGCCACCCAGGAACCCCAGTATTAACTTTTCTTACATGTTTGGTAGAATTTGCCTGTGAAGCCATCTGGTCTTGGACTTTTGTTTGTTGGGAGGTTTTTGATTACTGATTCAGTTTCTATGCTGGTAATTGGTCTGTTCAAATTTTCTGTTTCTTCCTGTTTCAGTTTTGGAAGGTTATGTTTCTAGGAATTTATCCATTTCTTCTAAGTTGTCTAATTTGTTGACATATAGTTTTTCACAATTGTTCGTGTTTATACTTGTATATCTGCGGTGTTTGTTGTTTTTTATCCTCTCTCTTCAGTGATTTTATTTATTTGGGTCCTTTCTCTTTTTTTCCTGATAGTCTGGCTAGAGATTTATCAATTTTATTTATTATTTTCAAAGAACCAGTTTTTGCTTTCATTGATGTATTCTATTGTGTGTGCACGTATTTTGTTTTGTTTTGTTTTAGTTTTTATAGCAGTGATTTCTGCTCTAATCTTTATTATTTCCTTCCTTCTGCTGGTTTTAGGTTTTCTTTGTTGTTGTTTTTTAGCTCTTTTTGGTGTAAGGTTAGGTTGTTTATTTGAGATTTTTCTTTCATCTGAGGTAGGCCTTTATTGCTATAAACTTCCCTCTTAGAACAGCTTTTGCAACATCCCAAAGAATGAAACACTGTTGTGTTTATTTTTTATTTGTTTCCATGTATTTTTAATTTCTTCTTTTATTTCCTGGTTTACCCATTAATTTTTAATAGCATGCTGTTTAACCTCCATATATATGTTATTTCCAAATTTTTTCATGTAGTTTACTTCTAGTTTCATAGCATTGTCGTCAGAAAAGATGCATTGCATGACTTCAATCTTTTTGAATTCGTTGAGGCTTGTTTTGTGACCTAATATGTGATCTGTTCTGGAGAATGTTCCATGTGCACTTGAAAAAAATGTGTGTTCTGCTACTTTAGGATGGAATGTTCTGAATATATCGGTTAAATCTATTTGTTCCAGTATGTCATTCAAAGCCATTGTTTCCTTCTTGATTTTTGTTTAGATGATTTGTACATTGATGTAAGTGGGGTGTTAAAGTCTTCTACCATTATTGTACTATTATCGATTAATTTCTGTATGTTTGTTAACTCTTTCAGGTATTTGGGTTATTCTTTGTTGGGTGCTTAAATATTTACAATTCTTATTGTTGGGTTGTCCCCTTTAGTATTAAATAGTTTTCTCCTTTGTCTCTTGTTATAGTCTTTGTTTTAAAGTATGTTTTGTCTAAAATAAATATTGCTACTCCAGCTTTCTTTTGATATCCATTTGCATGATAAATGTTTCTCCATCCCCTTGCTTTCAATCTGCAGGTGTCTTTACATCGAAAATGAGTCTCTTGTAGGAAGCATATAAATAAGTCTTGTTTTTAATCCATTCTGTCACCCTATATCCTGACTGGAGTGTTTACTCCATTTACATTCAAAGTAATTATTGATACATATATACTTATTGCCATTTCATTACTTGTATTGTGGTCATTTCTGAAGAGTTTCTCTGATCCTTTCTTGCCTTTCTCTCTTTCATGGTTTGCTGATTTTCTTTAGTGATATATTTGGGTTTCTTTCTTTTTATTCTTTGTATATTAGTGGCTTTTGATTTGTGGTTAGTATTACATTTGTATATAAGCTTTTCTGCATATAGAAGTCTGTATTAAGTTGGTGGTAGTTTAAGTTTCAATCCATTTTTACTCCTCTCCTTTCCACATTTTAAGTATAAGCTGTTATATTTTATATCCTTTTAATTTGTGAGTTCCTTGACTGATTTTTTGCAGAAATATTCATTTGTACTGCCTTTGTGTTTCTTATTTTCATACTGTCATATTTTGTCTTTATTTTCTACTCAAAGAGTCTCTTTAATATTTCTTGCAGGACTGGTTTAGTGGTCATGAATTCCTTTAGTTTTTATCTGTCTCAGAAATTATTTTTTCTTCTATTCTGAATGATAGCCTTGATGGATAGAATATTCTTGGCTGCAGATTTTTCCCATTCAGCAGTTTGAATTTTATCATGCCACTGCCTTCTGGTTTGGAGTTTCTGCTGAACAATCCACTGATAGCCTCATGGGGTTTCCTTTGTATGTAACTCTCTTGTTTGTCTTGATGCTTTTAAAATTTTTCTTCATGGGGCGCCTGGGTGGCGCAGTCGGTTAAGCGTCCGACTTCAGCCAGGTCACGATCTCGCGGTCTGTGAGTTCGAGCCCCGCGTCGGGCTCTGGGCTGATGGCTCGGAGCCTGGAGCCTGTTTCCGATTCTGTGTCTCCCTCTCTCTCTGCCCCTCCCCCGTTCATGCTCTGTCTCTCTCTGTCCCAAATAAATAAATAAACGTTGAAAAAAATTTTTTTTCTTTATCACTATTTTTTTGCCATTTTAATTACAATATGTCTTGGTCTGGATCTGTTTTTGTTGATTTTATTGGGGGTTCTCTGTGCCTCCTGGATCTGGATATTTTTTTCCTCCCTCAGATTAGGGAAGTTTTCAGCTACTATTTCTTCAAATAAATTTCCTGCCCTCTTTTTTCTCTCTTTTTCTTCTAGGACTCCTATAATACAAATGTTATTACATTTGATAGAGTCTTTGAGTTCCCTAAATCTGTTCTTATTTTGCATAATTCTTTTTTCTTTCCTCTCTTGTTCAGCTTGATTACTTTCTGTTACTCTGTCTTCTAGGTCATTAATTTGTTCCTCTGCTTTTTCCAGCCTGCTCTTCATTTCAATAAGCATATTTCTCATTTCATTTATTGAGCTCTTTATCTCTGTTATGTTATCCTTATCTCTGTGTTGATGGTCTCACTGATGTCCTCCACTCTTTTCTCAAGTCCAGGGAAATATCCTTATGATCCATGCTTTAAATTCTCCTTCAGGCATGTGACTTATATCTGTTTCACTTAGATCTCTGGCCATTGCCTTGTCCTGTTCTTTCATTTGGGACAAATCCCTCTGTCTTCTCATTTTGTCTGAGTCTCTGTGTCTATTTCTATGTGTTAGGAAAGTTATGTTGTCTCCTGTTTTTGAAGGTAATGGCTTTATGAAGAAGAGGTTCTGTAGTGCCCTATAGCATAGTGTCCTCTTTTCCCCTGGACCTGGCACTTCTGGGAGTGTCTCCAGTGTGTGCTGTGTGCACCCGGCTGTTGTGTCTTGGATTCTTTATCTTTTAGGTTGGTTGTCTGAAGAAATCTCTTTGTGTTTTGTGGGCAGTGTTGGTGCCTGGCCTGAATATGGTGCATTTTAACTAGGTGTGCTCTGGTCTGCTTGTGAAATGAGACCTGCTGCTGCAGCCACCTAAACTGAGTCCTTGCAAAACTCCTGGGTAGGGTGATGCAATGTTGGCAGGGATTTGGGCCAGACTTCTAGGGGAGGGGCGTACTGTGCTGGAATGGTGGTTCCACTGGAACGTGGGTTTTTAGGGGGTTTTATTAAAATATGAAGTTACTGCTCTTGTAACAGCTCAAAGTAAGGTCTTTAATCGTGTAACACATCAGAGGTCAAGGTGGAAAATGTCAGGATTGTTGCAGCATCTGCCTTTGTGATAGCTGTGTTCTCCACATTCTGGTTCTGCCTTTGCAGCAAAAGGGGGTGGCAAGTCACCATGGGTGCAGATGTGCTGTGTGAGGACAAATTCCAAGTGGAGAGTCACCTTCTGGAGCTCCAGCCCTAGCCTCAGGTGTCCTCTTGTCTTGTGACAGCAGGCCTCCATGTCCTGTCAGACCATGCACCTAGACTGATCCCTGTGGTGGTGACTAGAGAGGCTAAATTTGATGTAAGGAGAATGTTTAATAAAGCATTGTCTCAGGAAAGAAAATAAAAAAAAGGTAGGTAGGGAGTGTTGGCATTGTGCTACTTTTCTACAGGTGGCCCTGTGCTTATGCTTAGGAGTTGGGAGAGGGAAATGTGGCCAACCAGTTCCTTTGTTCCTGGAAGGGTCTTTCCATGAATGCTATCTCTCTGGGACCACTCTGAGATGAGTGAATAGCCTCCCTATTGTGTGCCCCAGTTGTTTTTCAGATTGTTTTCTCCAAGCTGTATGTCTGAGGGCTGTTTGCCCTGCTTTTCCCTGAGAACAGCCCCAATGTCCTCTGAGCTCTCCCTGAGCTAAGCATGCTGACCTTTGAAACTCCAGGTTTTAAGCCTTGCTGGTTGCAAGAACTCATGAAATTCAGGCATCTTGCTTTCCAAGCCAATACTATGGGTATTCATTTTCTCCTTGCACTCCTCAGTGTGCTAGTCTGCCTCTCACCCTTCTCTGCCACCACAGCTCCCTCCCCACTGCAGCAGCCTTGATCCATTTCTCTCCCAAGCCACATCTCTGTACTTCCAACCTTCTTCTGTGGCCTCTTCTCTTAGTTGTGGAGTTTGTTCTTCCAGTGTTCAGATTGATTTCTGGGGCATTTAGGATGATCTGATGGTTATCTAGTTGTATTCATGGGATGAGGTGAGCCTACCATCCTCCTACTCTGCCACCATCTTCCCCTTCCCATCATTGAGATGTTGTATGTTCTTTTCTTCATATGAAATTCTCGAAATTCAGAACATGTTTTATACTTGCAGCATGTCTCAATTCTGATGTAAATTTTGATCAGAAATACAGATCTTAGAGGTTATACAATTTACCATTGAAAAAATAGATTAACATAGCCTAGTTGTCCCAAATGTACTTAAAAGTTTTTCACAAACTGAATCAATTATAAGGTTTTAAATTAGAATTAAAATTAAACATTTAGTTCCTCAGGTCCACTAGCCACATTTCAAGTCCTCAACAACCCACGTGGGACTAGTGGATAGTATATTGGAAAGTGTAGCTCTGCTCCCTCAGATTCTAATATACATCCCTTCCTTGGTTCCCTTCTTACTCCCTGACCACCATTTTCTGATCTCCTTGGTAAGCTCATCATTGACTTACTCATAGATGTTATGATTCCCAGTGGTTTTATTCAGTCCTCTGCTCTTTTTATTCTCTGTCCCCTGTCATTGTTTTAGCTGCCATTTATAGGCTAACTCTTAATCTATATCTCTAATTCAAAATTCCTCCTTAGCTTAGACATGAACATCTAACTCTTTTCTGGATATCACATGAATATCCCAAGGGAATCTCAAAATTTTCCAAACTAGCCACATATGTTTCATGTTTAGCTCTGCCTCTTTTGTTATAATTTTCAATAGATTCAACAACAATCCAGTTATTTAAGAAAAATAATTGCAAGTTAGTTTTAACTCCTGCTCTTGCTCACAGCCCACAGCTAACCAATCAGCAATCCTATAGGTTTTTTTCTCTTAAGTGTTTTTGAATCCTTGCCTTCTTGTGCATCACTAATACCACTGATATATTTCAGCTTCCCCTTCCTTTTATGACTAACTGCTATTTTTTCCCCGGAATTAGTTCAAATGTCATTTTCTAAGAGGCCTCTATTTGGTTCTCTGTGTTCCTGTAGCACCATATGTAGTATTTACATCTTGGAGCGTCATATGACTTCCCAACTAGGCTGTAAGCTCTTTGAGAGTAGGGCTGTATCTCAATTTTCTTACATCCTGCTTTGCTAGATTATTGAATACTTGATGTATATCCCTTTGAAATATCAATTGGTGATAGTTATCATGCCCTCAACATCTTGGCAATATTTTAAGAAATGAAAAACAGGTACTTTAATAACTGTGAAAAATGACTGTTCTCCGAGAAGTTAGTTTTGTACTAAGAGAAGTAGCTGAAAATACCCATGAAGTAACTCTTCTTGAAAATGTTAATTGATATACTATACTAAAATAGACTCTAATAACATAATTTTTTCAGGCCTAAAGCTGCCTCTAAAATGTAATATTTGGAATATGTGTATACCAGTAATATCTAGAACCACATCATTTCATTCCAGGATCCATGAAGGGCATTGCATATGTAATTAGCAGAACAAATTACCATGTGGGGCACATACTTTTACATTTGCATTGTGGGTAAGAATTATTGTCTTGATTATGATTTCCATGTATTTGGTTTTTGCTTCTTTGACTTTTACAATCTTTAATATATATATATATCTTAGTACAAGCGGATATAGTGATTTTGGTTAAGTGTAAGATCTGCTCACCAGAAAAACACCCTGGTTTAACCTTGTTGCTACATATGTTTCTCTTAAGTATTGTAAGCATGACTGTTTGCTTTATTTTTTGAAAGTTATTTCCAAATATTTTTGCAAATGTATGCATGAGAGTGGCATGAAAATTCTTGATACACAGAATAATCATGTAATGGGGTTATTTGAAAACCTGATAGTAGCACTTGCCACAGTAAAACAGTGAGCTTTTTGCTGGAATGTACTCTTAATTGTCTGTTTCTCAATTTCTTTTTTTTTTTAAGATTATTTATTTTGAGAGAGAGAGAGTGCGAGTGCACACACACGCGCCCGCGCGTGGAAAAGGGGGAGGGGCAGAGAGAGAGGGAGGGAGAGAGAATTACAAGCAGGCTGTTAATGCAGAGCCTGATGTGGGGCTCAATCTCATGAACGGTGAGATCATGACCTGAACTGAAATCAAGAGTAGGAGGCTTTACTGACTAAGCCATCCAGGTGCCCTGGTTTTTTAGTGTTTTCTAACTAGGTTTGTAATTAGATCTCTTTGTGAGATAACTTGTCATCTTATAAGCAGCTGTTGGAGAGTTCTGAAAGTAGAAGCAAATCCCAAGGAACTCCTAAAAAATAACTAATCCCTTACTGCCAACTTTTGCTTCTTCAGACTGAAACAAATAACCCAATGATAACAATTTGATCTTGTAGACATGTATGCATCTATTAACTGGAGACATGTTCAGTGCCCACATTACATAGCTAAGAGATTTGAAAGTGGTTGCTTCTTTCAAAGGAGGAGTGGGAGTGGGTAGTAGATAAAGGGTAGAGGGCATAAGGTGGTGAACCTGCTATTTTTGTTTTAAGCTTTTTAGCACTACTTGATTTGTAAAATATGTGCACATGCTATTTTAATAAAAATAAAACAACTTATAAAAAGAAAACTTACAAAAAGAAATTATCAACCTAAACCTGGATATTCTTGTGTTATTTCCTATAGGCTAGATGTACACCAACTGAAAGGAAGCTTAATTGATCCTCCCTGAGTGGGGCTTCTTTCAAAGACCCTCTTGGAGTAAGGGAACCCCAAAAGAGAGTGAAACACAGGGCATCAGTGGCTGAGGCAGGAGTCATTTATGACCAAATAACAGGGGGGAATCATTACTTATGTGAAATGAGCCACAGGTAAGAGATTCCTCAAACACTCCCAAAGAGAACAAGTTACTTTCCAATGTTGTTCTCTTCACCCTGCTTTCAAAAACTAGTATGGAAGACTGATGTTTCCTGTCTAAAAGAGAATGAAGGGGCGCCTGGGTGGCACAGTCGGTTAAGCGTCCGACTTCAGCCAGGTCATGATCTCGCGGTCTGTGAGTTCGAGCCCCACGTCGGGCTCTGGGCTGATGGCTCAGAGCCTGGAGCCTGTTTCCGATTCTGTGTCTCCCTCTCTCTCTGCCCCTCCCCCGTTCATGCTCTGTCTCTCTCTGTCCCAAAAATAAATAAAAACGTTGAAAAAAAAAATAAAAAAAAAATAAAAGAGAATGAAAACAGAAAATTAGTAGTTTGGGATCCATGGGTATGTGGAGGATATGGATCCTTCACTAAATCTGGTCTTGACTCTGAGAAGCATCAAAGCAGAATTTGCTTGCATCTTCAAATGTGCTTGGTCTCCTTTGCTTGCTAATTGAAGAACTAGTAAAATAAAATGAAAATATCTCTAGCTTATCCAAATTATAATTCTTACCGGTCTTTGTCTTACCAATCTTACCAAACTGTCCCTTGATCAGATTATGTAATTTGACCAAGCATGATTGATACTAAAGAGAAAATTGGCCAGAATGACTTCATGGTTTATGGGGAGAGTTGGGAAGGATAGAGACAAGGATGTAATTCCCCTTCCTCTGCCCATACCTCTGGGCATGGCTTACTGTGAACCCATTGCTTTTGGAGGCACTGAGTTCTGGGTTTTCATCAGTGAAATCCATTTGGGTTGCCAGACCACCCCAGAGGAGCTGTCCAGGTGGAGTAAAAGGGAAAGGGAAAATAGAATTTTGGCTGGTTTCCCTGGATTATCTAGGGAGCAGGTTGTTAAAATAGAAGGCAACTCATGTAGGTAATGACTCCCTGTTAGAGAAGGTGCCACTAGATGGATCATATCAGCTTTTCCATATGGGTGACTGTTGTTGGCTTTCTTCCTGTCTATCCTGGAATTAGATTGTCTGAAACTGTTATTTTATTTTCATTTCAGTTTAGAGGACTTCAATTCACTAATAAATGAACATTGAGAAAGGTCATGAACTAATGATTAGTTTACCTAATTTTACTTGTTATTCAGTCTTATTTCTTTAATAGTTCCTTAAATAACAAGAGCCTTAATTATGTTGATGAAATCGAGATAGTGTATGTCAACCACATACTTGTGATTGATGGCTAGTTAGTAACTGAGGGTATCTTTGTGTCAGGAACTAGGAATTTAGGATGCATCTTTGAACAAAACAGATAAAAATATTTTGCTTTATTTTTGAGTTTGTTGTTTTACTCAATTTAGTAATAGCTTCGACCAAAAGCTTTGAAATTCCAACGATATTTCCATTCCCTTAGACCTACTTTTCCTCTCCACACAGACATACAGACACATACACTCACTTACTCACTCACCTCTCTAAAATTTGTAGTATTTAGTGATGAGTGTTGAAATGCAAATGTAGTTTTAGTAGATTTCCTTTCACTACTACTTTTTTTCTGATGCAGACCATCAAATATATCTTTCTGAATCTTTATTATGTTTGCTTATCATTTTTATTTTATCTAAGCTATTGTATTTTAGGAGTTGTTTTTAACCACCAGATCCCCAAAGTTAAATGATCATCTACATGCTTTTGATTTTATGTCTTTCAACCAAAAGGGTTGTGCTTTTGAGCACAATTTTTAAGTTTATTTATATATTTTGAGAGAGAGAGAGAGAGCGAATGTGTGCACAAATATGGGAGGGGCAGAGAGGAGAGAGGACAGAGAGAGAAGGAGAAGTCCCAAGCAGGCACTGTGCATCAATGCGGAGCCCGATGCAGAGCTCAAACTCATGAACTGTGTGATCATGACTTGAGCCAAGATCAAGAGTTAGACACTTAACTGTACCACCCAGGCGCCCCCACTGTTTTATTTCTTTAAGTGTTAATTAAATTAATTAAATTGGTTTTTTCTTATATAGTAATGAAAATAGTTCCCTTTTGTATCAGAAATATTATTTAATAAATACAAAATAGAAAGAACAAGTTTATAAATTCACTCTTTTGAGTATTTCATTATCTCACTCTACTCTGTGTCCAAACCTACTGTTAATGCTACATACATAAGAGGAGAAAATTAAAATAAAGTTAGAATTTCTATAAACCACAAATGGTACAGCAGTATAAAGAGGTGAAAAGTTGAAGCCAAGGATCTGCTGGGTATTTGGCTCCTGTGAGGTAATGGGGTGAGGGGGGAAAAAAAAAAGAACCCAAGCCAGGTTTGGTTTGAATCCAGGGACTACATCAGGATTTCTGTATTAGGCAGAGGAGACTGAAGGTTTACTACCAATGACTGCCTGGGGTTGTGGCCTATGCAAAGCTTGAGTCTGTGTAGGTTTCTGGATATAGTGTCTGACCAGGTCTTGAGGCTAAGCTTCCCTCTGGTGTAGCTAATTGTTTTGCAGTATGCTGAATTTTTACTGCGGGCGGGGGGGAACTTGGAGCAACCAATGGGAGATTCAGTTCTTGACTGTCAACATATTGGATGAAAGAGAGGTGAGCAGATTAAAAAGAGAGTCAACAAGAACCTTCAAGTAGAGAAAAGTAGAGAAAAAACCAAAAGTACAGAAAGTACAGAAAAAAACAAAAAATCCAAGTTCCAAAATGTGGAAAATTCATTTTAGGAAACACATCCAACAAAAGCAGTCAATGGAAGATGAATTCATCCTAGACAGGTCAAAATCAAAGAAAGAATTAATGAATTGCAAGGCAATACTCATGAATTTGCTCAGAATTCAGCCCAGATAGACAAAGCGATTTTGATTAATTAAAAGAAATGAAGGAAAGCTAGAGAGGCTCTAACATTTGCACTTAAATCTAACAGGAATTCCAGAAAAGCGAATAGAGAAAATAAGAAGCAATGTTCAAAGAGAAAGTGACTGAGGAATTTTCAAAATTCTCAAGACTGAAAGTGAACAGCAAAGAGCAAGTAGAATAATTAAAGTAATTACATACCTAGTCACAGATTTGTGAAATTGGGGAACATCAAGAATACAAAGAAAAAATTTTAAAGCCTCCATAAAAGGAAAAGAAATTACCTAAGACTATTGACCATTAGCAACTTAGCAAACTAGCATATGACAGAAGGCAAGATACTAATTATCTTCAAAATGCTGGGGTAAAATAACTGTCATCTAGATTTTTATGTTTAGCTAACCTATTACAAGAGTGAGGGCGGAATATATTGGCATTTGCAGACATAGAAATAATAAGAGAACTTAGATGTTCATTGAGAAAACTACCAAAGCATGTGTTGGAGGGGGAAGAAATGGAATGGAAGAAATTGCGACAAATTTAGGAAGTGGTAAATATTCTGATAAATTTAACTACTGATAGTAAAAAAGAACTTGTTTTGTAGGGTGAATTTTTTAGAAAAGACAAAACTCTAGCAAGTAATAAGGGATATAAGGGAGAAATAGTGTTCAAAGCGTAGTTGAAACATGTTCACATTTTTGTTTTGGGAAGAGACTGAAGATCCTTAATAACTTTAGATTAAAAAAAAATCAGAGTTAAGAATGTGTAACTTAAGCCATACAAATGAGCTAATAATCTCCTTTATTGTGACATCTAAAAATCCTTTTTAAAATTCTACTGCCTGAATTCAGAAATGTGCTTGGACAAGGCTTTGGAGAGGTCGAAGGTGATAAGTGAGGGCTAGGGTCATATCATGTACTGTGCCAGCCCTACTCTGGCATATGGCATATTTCTAACTCCACATTGGTGAATTGCACCCAGTCCAGGTGAAGTAGTTCTTGGCACAAATCCTGCCTGGCCTAAGGACATAAGTCTGGACCAGAAGGAGGCCATTTGGACCAACTGAATTTCTGATATGCCCCTTAATTAAAAAGAGATTATTACCCATACAAGTTTGCCTACTGGTGAAGCTTTTGGGGTCTCCAAGTTAGATCTGTTGTCTCTTCTAGAAAATGTTACTGATCTTTTTTCTACAAATGCTATTTTTGCTGACTTTGGATTATTAAACTCTATTTGCTTTACCCAGGTAGTGTCTGTGGTCTGGGATTTCTGCCAATTTGATATCACTAATGAGTAGTTTCCAACCAGCAAAGGAAATCTGTAACTACCAAACCAAAAAGAAAATACTGTGTGTGTGTGTGTGTGTGTGTGTGTGTGTGTGTGTGTGAGAGAGAGAGAGAGAGAGAGAGGGATGGGAGAGGAGTATAGAAAATTTTATTAATCCAATAGAAATCAGGGATAAAGAGGAAAAATAGAATGAGATAGAAAATAACAAGAATAGAAATAAGTTCTGATATATAAAAAAAATTACTGGAAAAAATTCACTCATTAAAAAAAAGATTATCACTTTGGATACAAAGCAAAAACAGCTAAATGTTGCCTATAAATGACTGATTTGACAAAATGACCCAGGAGGATTGATAGTAGAGGGAGGGGAGAGGATATATCAAGCTAATAATGACCAACAGAGAATGGTGGAACAATATTAATATCCAACAGAATACAGTTTAAGGTGAAAGTATTAAAGTAAGGTACCATATGGTTATAAAAGAAATGTTACAAAAATGATATACTAATCATTTATTTGTAAGTGGTGACCACATAGCCTTTAAATACAGAAATTAAACATTGAAGGAAGCTTGAGAAACTGATGAATTAATTCACACTTAAATAAAAAAAAATTAGTAAGGCTAAACAAGAGTTAAAGGACATGGTTTGGTTTATTATAGGGCTTTGTTCCTTAGAATAAAGAATATATTTATTTTTCAGCATGCATAGACCCTCTGTAAAAACTACTTATTTTTATTCTGTAGAACCTCTGTATTATACAAGGTTTAACAGTTCTGTCCTGCTACTACTGCACTTTGTACTGCTGCTAACAACTCATATTAATTCAGCATGTGATTACTATATGTAAAGCATGTGCCTAATATACATTTCCTCCTTTAGAAAAAGAGGACAATGTTTTATATGTGCATATTTTCTAATTCGAAGGACAAGGAAAATCAATGCTGACAAAATATTTTTTATTATTAAAGTTATAAAGACTATCATTTTTAATGTTTAAGCTACCAGGGATAGTGGTACTTTTTAAAAAGCTGTCTGCCTCAAAAAGACATCACTATACACCTATCAGAATGGCTAGAATTACAACTAGTGATACCACCAAATACTGGTGAGGATGCAGGGAAATTGGATCATTCATGCATGGCCATTGGGAATGTAAATGGTATAGGCACTCTGGAAAATAGTTCAGCAGTTTCTTAAAAAATACAACTCAGCAATTGCACTTTTGGGCATTTATCAAAGAAAAGTTCACACAAAATCTTGTACATGAATGTTCTTAGCAGCTTTATTCGTAGTAGGCAAAAACTGGAAGCAACTCAAATGTCTTTTCAACAGGGGAATGGTTAAACAAACTGTGGTATCTCTATGCCATTCAATACTAGTCAGCAATAAAAATGAACCATATGCAATAATTTGGATGAGTTTCAAGGTAATAATGCTAAGTGGGGAAAAAAAGCCAGTCTCATAGGCTACATACCATTTGATTCCATTCATATAACATTCTTGAAATAATGGAAGAGTGGAAGACAGATTGGTGGCTCCCAGGTGTTAGGGATGGGAGGTGGGAGTGGAGTGGGAGGTGCTATAAAGAGGTCTGGGGGAGTGGTGCCTGGGTGGCTCAGTTGGTTGGGTGTCTGACTTCAGCTCAGGTCATGATCTCACAGTTTGTGGGCCAGAGCCCCATGTTGGGCTCTGTGCTGATTCAGATTCTGTGTCTCCTTCTCTCTCTGCCCCTCCCCACTTGCGCACGCATGCGCTCTCTCTGTCTCAAAAAAAAAAAAAAAAAGAAAACATTAAAAAAAAGTTTTAATTTTTTAGTTAAAAAGTAATTAAATTAATTTTAATTTTATTTAAAATTTAATTTTGATTTTAATTAATCTTAATGGTGATAGAACAGTTCTGTATCTTGGTGGTGGTAGTCACAGAAATCTACACAGGTGATAAAATTGCATAGAACTGCACATACCTATGAGTACATATAAAACTAGTGAAATCTGAGTAAGTTCTGTAGATTGTACTGATGTAATTTTCCTGGCTTTGGTATTGTACTATAAAGATGAAAGATATTATATTTGGGGGAATCTAGATGAAGGGCATATGGTACCTTCCTCTACATTTTGTTAATTTCCTGTGAATCTACAAGCATTTCAAAATTAAAAGTTAAAAAAGAGGTCTACTTAATGTTTAGCAGTTTCATAATGATTATCCTAATCTATGTGTTAAAATTTGAAAGCCCTGAATTAATATTTAATGAGATAGTTTTTCTATGAACCTGGAAGGTGGACTCTTCATGCTCCAGGTAACACAGTTGTAAATGTTTTGTTTAGAAAAGGGGAGTTTGTTTTTGTTTGTTTAAAGAAAGCCATATAACCTACAAAAAGTAATTTACTTAATTTTTGTAGATTGCCAATTATGTAGGACTTTAATGTGGGACTGTGTCTTATTTATCTTTGTTTGCTTCCATGGCCCATAACAAATGAGACACAGTAATCATTTTGAACACTCAATACATGTTTGCTGATTTCTTAATTTTGCTGGGCTATATTCTAGCAATGTTCCTAAATTTGCTGTGCTGTATTACTCTAGATGTATAGTAGCTCCCTCTTTCTTTGCTGTTCATGAAACAACAATTGGACCAATTTACTCAGAAAGGCATTTGTGTGGGCAGCTGATTTTTTAGGTGGGAGTAAATTGAGATGGTTGACAGGACACAGTTCATGCAACTTGATATTAAATGTTTAAAATACCTCTTCCTTAAAGTTCTTTGGTGACTTCTCATAGACCAGTTATTTTTGTAGGCTGTAGCCTTCTGCCATGTTGTCTTATCCTTTTCTCTCCATACATTCTTTCCTCTTCTCTCTTTTATACTTTTTCTTGCCAATACATTTCTTCATTTAAAAAAAAATACTGACTGTTTTTCTGGTTTCATTCTTTCTCTCCAACTTATACTTCCGGAGTCCACCTTTCATTCCTAACAGACCATTCTTCCTTAAGTGGGGTTTAAGCACTAGCCATTAATAATGCTTTCAACCTGACTGTAGCAATTGTTAAAGCTGTCTTTAATACTTTCTGGAACAGTTTGGGATATAAGTAAATACAAAAAAGAAAGTTGTGTATATACCACACAGACATACATACATATGTGCACGAAAGACTCATGAAATGTTCATTGCAGCATTATTTGCAATGGCCCAAACATGGAAATAACCAAATGCTCATCAATATTAAAATGAATAAATTATGGTATTTTCATACAAGGACCTAAAATACAGAAATGAAAATGAGTTAAATACTACTACCTACAGTGACATGGGTGAAACTCACAAATGCAATACTGAGCAGAATAAGCTGGACACAAAAAAATATATACTGTTTGATCTACTTTAAATAAAGATAAGAAATAGGCTAAACAAATTAATAGTGGTGTAAATCCGGAATAGTGGTTTCTTTCTGGGAAGAGGTGCATTGTAATTTGGAAGGGGGATTTTGACAGTCCCGGTAATATTCTATTTCTTGATATTCATGGAGGTTGCAAATGTGTGTTCACTTTGTGAATGTTCATTGAGCTGACCCTTGTTGTTTGTATATTATATACGTTATACTTCACTTACATAGTTTATTTTTAATAAGGTGAGTTAAATATTCTAATAATAGTTCACAGTTGAACTATCTAAACTTAAAAGATTGAGTTATTTGCCATTGAGTGAGAAGTGGAATGCAGCTCCAGTATTTCTGTTCCATCACCACTCCTTTCAAAAAGTATTTACTTAGCGTCCATCTGCATGATTAAACTTTTTCTGACACTCTTCATTCTTTGCTTTTTCTCTAAAAGGCCATGGCCATACAGAAAATATTTTAAGCTTTGCAGGTCATATGGTCTCTGTAGCAATGACTCAATTCTGTCATTGCAGTGTGAACACAGGTATATGCAATTCATAAATGAATGGTGTGGTGGTGTTTTAATAAATATCGACAATGAGACTTAAATTTTAGGTAATTTTTACATATCATAAAATGTCATGTCTCTTCTGTTTTTTTTTTTCAACCATTCAAAAGTGTAAAAACCATTCTTAGTCCTGAGCCATACCAAAGTGGGTGCCAGGCTGGATTTGGCCTGTGGGCCTCAGTTTTCCAGCCCCCGTCCTAGGAGGTCTATTTGCGTGTTTACATAAATTGCAGTTTATGTCCATAATTTATGTATTTTTTTATATACATGATCAAGCAGGCAGACCACTCTATATTGTGAGCTCTTTTAAATTATAAGATTTCCAGCTTATTTAGCACATCACTAATTTCATGGCTCATAGGTTAAACTAGAAAGTTCTCTGAGGAATAGTTTTGTCCACAGTCTCTCTCTTGTGTTTTCTTTCATTTCTTCCCTTTGCATTTAATGAGAATACACAAAATGTTCTGGGATAAGAACAAAAGGATTTATCAAATGTTAACAGCTGTTGAACCATCTGTTATTGAAAAAGACTTTGATTAGCACCCTAGGGCAATAAAGCCATTATAGCTCTGGACATACAGGAGAAGGAGGAAAGAAAGCTTCCCTAACCAATGATGGGTATCACTATTGATAGCAGAGCTCCCCTCCTTTAGAAAAGGATGTAGATAACAAAAGAAGCATGAATTTGAAGACTCTTGATCAATTATCATTCTTATGAGCTTTTATATTTGTTTTGGTGAAAAATATGAAAGCAAGGATAGCATATGAAAAGAAAGAGCTTGGGGAAGTTACTTGCAAATCTGTGAAAACAAAATTTGATTGTCTGTGTGTCATTGATTCTCAGCTGGTTTCCTGTGCCATGCACGCTATAAATTCTCCCAAAATGTGGTCCTGGATTTTGCTCATTGAGAATAGAAACTATTTTAGCAATGTCTAACAGATTGAACCTGCAGCTGTGAGCATCATAAGATGTGAGGAGTGGGGTGCAACTTGCCACAAGGAACATAGAAGAGGTGCTGTATATCACCAAGTTGGCACCAAGGAAAAGTTGATGGTTACTGGAACAAATTACCTAGTGAGTTTATGGAATGAAAATCAAGGCAGTAAACATATCAACTCGAACAGTTAAAATAGTGCTGAAGGTCATCCAAGAGAACACTAATAATACGTAGATACAACTGCATTTCTTTAAATATGTAGCCAAAAATTCTAGTATTCAAAGTGCACCATGAGCACAATTATGGTCTAAACATGTGTTTCTCAACATGGCAACTATTGGGAGTTTGGGAAGAGTAAATTTTTTTTTTTTTTTGGTAAGGATAGCCTCACATGCTTTGTAGGATGTTTATCATTCATGGTCCCACCCACTTATAACAATAGCATTGTTAATTATTGTGACAACCAGAACATCTTCACATTCTTCCCAGTGTGGTATGGTATCATCACTCCTGGCCCCAAACACTGGTTTAAATGATACAATTCTTCTATGTCACCAACCTTACTCATTCTGGACCTTTGTTAGATTTTTTGTTGGATAGAGGGTTTCCACACAACCAGAGTTTGCAAAAGTAGACATCTTGGCAATATTAAGTAAAGATAAGAAATATTTCTTTTGCCTTTCAGATAACAAAACAAGAAAGACACATTCAATAAAATATGTGCTCTTCCTAAAATTAATGTACATTATTCTTTGTTCTTTCTTTATATACAAGGCTGATACAGTTAAAATTTGTGTATGGCTATTTCTTTTTTTTTTTTTTAATTTTTTTTCCAACGTTTATTTATTTTTGGGACAGAGAGAGACAGAGCATGAACGGGGGAGGGGCGGGGAGAGAGGGAGACACAGAATCGGAAACAGGCTCCAGGCTCTGAGCCATCAGCCCAGAGCCCGACGCGGGGCTCGAACTCACGGACCGCGAGATCGTGACCTGGCTGAAGTCGGACGCTTAACCGACTGCGCCACCCAGGTGCCCCAGCTATTTCTAATAAGCACAGATTTTCACTAATTTCAATACATCAATCTTACTTTTTCCATTTGGATGATACATATTGCATTTGTCCTCTGTTTCACATGCCAGCACTTCAGATATTTAATTATGGCCTCTATATGTAAATCTCTTTTAGTTATTCAGTTCACATGTAAAGTAGACTGTGTAAAGTAGACTGTGTATGCCTCATTGTTTTTGTTGTCCTTTCAACACAGTGTTATCAATGTCTTTTGTAAGGTATGGTGCCCAGAACTAAATCAATTAATGTTGCTGTCCACTGTCAGGTTACAGTGGGTATTGAGTACTATGACCTCCTTTGATTTGGATGTTAACTTCCTGTTAATGCAAATGAAGAAGTCTATTGTCTATTTTAGATTTCATGAATAATTATTACTTAATATTGTACTTTTCGGCATGTAAAGCTTTTTTGGTTATTTTACTGGAATTGTTGTTAGTATTTATTTATTTTTAAAGTTTATTTTACTTTGAGAGAGAGAGGGAGGGCACAAGCAGGGAAGGGGAGAGAGAGAAAGGGAGAGAGAGAATCCCAAGCAGGCTCCTTGCTATCAGCTGATAGCACGGAACCCAATGTGGGGCTCGAACTCACAAACAGCAAGATCATGACCTGAGCCAAAACCAGGAGTTGGATGCTTAATCGACTGAGTGACCTAGGCCCTCCATTAGTCTTTTATATCTTACACTTAAGTTACTGTGGTTATGTTCCTATGTTTCAAACTTTATATTTTACTTTTGCATTTTTTCTTGTTGGATTTTAGTTTAATAAGACTTAAGAAGAATAGTTTGAATCCTGATTACATCACTTATTGCATTAGCCATTCCTCTTACACTTATGTCAAACAATTTTCAGAAGCATGATTTTTATGTCATTATCTAAATTACCAATAGGAATGTTGAACAGGGCAGAGGCAAGGATAGAGTTCTATAGCAAGCCACTAGAGAGCACTCTCCAGGTTGATATTAATAGGAAAAAATCTGTTATAAGATGGCCAACAGGACTGACAGGGTAATTCCAGTCCCTGACCTAAGACACCCCTTCCGGGTTCTTCTTCCCACCCTGCTTGTCTCTGCCAAGTTACTACTAATGAGGAATGTGGAAGTAACAGATTATAAATTGTTCCCTCTGCTTATGCTCCAGGGTCAGACCTCTGGAGAGTGATCTCCTCTGAGCCTACTGGTGTAAAATAAACCTCCTGACTTCCAAGATCTCCAGATCTCTGAGTGCCACTTGGTTCTTCTGCCAGGTGATCCAGACCAGTTTCCGTAACAATACTTATTAATCAGCAATCTAGTTACTATTCTTAATAGCAGTAACCCTACTAGCTGTTTTATCCAGTTCACACCTATGAGTCTTTTGACCTATCTAGTGACTTGAAATAATTACAGTATCTATCTGTTCATGGTATGGATAAGTACTTTGAGTTTATAGTTGAGTAAATGGAAAATCATATTGCAGGATGTTTGTATCATAGGATTATAATTTTTGTTTGTGTATATATATGCTTATCATTTTAATATGACAAATATTGTTCTCAGCTTCCTTCCCACCCTTTGGTGGCTTCTGCTTTCTCACATTTTTTTCTTCTCCCTAATAATCCAACAGGGGTCTAAGCTGTCAGGTACTTCCCGATAGTGATGCAGAAGTGGGAAAAGGAATGAGGTAAAATAGAGAAACAGTCCAATCTAGGAATGAGGGAAGAGATATTTCAGAGGATTGTTCTCAGAAGTTGGATGAAACCCCTTCATTTGTACTAGACGTTGATGGAAGAGAAAGGGGGAATTTTAAGAAATACTGCTATGAAGCATGTGTCCTGTTCACTATATTTGAGAAATAAAAGAACTTGATACTAGCTTTTGGTTGCTGAAATTTGTTTCTTCCTTGAATTTGGATTGTGTGGGTTTTTGGCTTGAACAAAGAGAGGGAGAAGGAGAGGAAGGAGAAAGAAGAAAAAGGATGAGGAGGAGGAGGAGGGGAGAGGAGACAGGAGGGAGGGAGGAAATGGATGGAGAGAGGAAGGGAGGGAAGGAGGAAGGGAGAGAGAATTTATATGTTATAGAAAGTCTGGGAGTATTGACACTGAAGCGTTAACAGTGATTTCCTCTGAAGAGTAGGCTTGGGGAGGAGGTGGAAAATTTTAACCATTTATAGCTGTTGGTTTGATGCTTTTCAGTGGGTATTTATTTAGATTAGAAAAGTAAGAAATAAAAAAACCCCTAGGTACTCTTTTTATTTACAGGTTATTGAAGTGAAATTTCTATGTAGTGACATGTAGAAATCTTAGTTGTACAATTTCATGAATCTTGGCAGATACATGCCATTTGTATAAACACAAACCTATCAAGATACGAAGCATTTCCACCATTTTCGAAAATTGCCTCCCCTAAGTATTCTTTTACTATCTTCTTTTCTGATGGGGCTTCCATTATTTTCTCAGTGGTACTTGTTTTGCTCTTCTGATTCATGGCAATCTGTTTCCCTTGGCCACATCAACCTACACTAAAAATAGGAACTCTCAAACATAATAAAGCAGTATTTCTTTGGGCCTCTTCCAGCTATTATAAGGGAATGCTAAACCCACTCAAATACATCTGATGTCTAGTAAAATAGTATGTTAAGTAATCAATAGACAAAATCAATAGCATTCATATCAACCCATAATAATATATTAGGATACAATAGGAATAGAGGATCCTGTTAATGGTAGAAAATGAACTGAAATAGAATATCTAGGCATGAACTTAAGAAATATTCAAGCCTATATGAGGAAAACTATGAGACATCTCCAAAATGCACAAAAATTAGATTTGAACAAATGGAAGGAGACACCATATTCTTAGCCGGAAAGACTGAATGATATAAAGATGACAACTCTTCATGAGTTAATTTATATATTTGTCATTATTTATTTATTTTTTTTTAAATTTTTTTT
Organism: Lynx canadensis; assembly: GCF_007474595.2. NCBI lineage: Eukaryota > Metazoa > Chordata > Mammalia > Carnivora > Felidae > Lynx > Lynx canadensis. Next base: position 119,558,177 of record NC_044306.2, on the reverse strand, counting down.
TCAACGTTTATTTATTTTTGGGACAGAGAGAGACAGAGCATGAACGGGGGAGGGGCAGAGAGAGAGGGAGACACAGAATCGGAAACAGGCTCCAGGCTCTGAGCCATCAGCCCAGAGCCCGACGCGGGGCTCGAACTCACGGACCGCGAGATCGTGACCTGGCTGAAGTCGGACGCTTTAACCGACTGCGCCACCCAGGCGCCCCTATTTGTCATTATTTAAATGAAAACTGGAGATATACTAGTTTATTCAAATTTTTATGTGAAAGAATGCCAAGCAAGAATAGCCAGAGAAATCCTAAAAAAGGAAGAAAAGTGATTGGGATGCTGGTTTTAACAGACGTAATCAGTGCATTAATTAGGCAGAGTAATGTAATAGACAAATTAATGTAATTAGACTAATAGAATAAAAAAATCCAGAAATAGTCCCAAGTGCGTATAGAAATTGATACAAGATAAAGATAGCATATCCAAAGATGAATACTTTAAGAAATGATAGTGGCATAACTGAATAGCTACATGGAAAATGATGAAAGTTGATCCTTCCTTGAACCATTTACCAGAATGAATTCCAAATGTATCAGAGAGGTCATGCAACTACCAGAAAAAAAAATGCAGGAATCCCTTCATAATTTGTAAGTGGGAAAACTTGATAAAAATTCAGAAATCTAGAAGACATAGGGTAATGACAGATACATTTGACTGTGCTAAAATAAAAAAAGTTTTGCATGGAAAAAGCTATAAGAAAATTAACATATAAAAACATAAACTGGGAAAAGTATTTGTGAATTATATTACAGAGGGTTATTATCTCTAATACAAAAAGAGCTCCTAAAAATATAGAAGAATGAGACTAATAACACTGAGAAAAAATGGCAGAAGTTAACTAATAAAAGTAATAATAAATTCTAATGGTCCTAAATGAAATGAAAAGATATTCAATTCACGTATAATGAGAAATGCAAATTAAAAATTACACTGACATATAATTTCTCAATCTTCGTAAAAACAGTGATAAAGAATCTGAAAAAGTATTCCACTGGCTGATGGAAATGAAGAAACCTGTATGGAGGGGGATTGACAATAGCTAGCAAAGTTATAATTGCATTTTCTCTTTGACCTAGTGACCTCACTTCTAGAAGATCATCCAAATATATGGGCATTGCAAAAGTACAAAAGGACATATGCACAGCACTATTCATTGCAGAGCTATTTTCAATAGAAAAATACTCAAGTCTAATATCTATGAATAAGAAATAGTTGAATAAACTACTATGCATCCATATAATAAAGTACTATGCCCTTGTGGAAAAGAATGAAGAATACATCTATATACTGCTTTGAAATGAGCTCCAGGGTACATCATTACATTAAAAAAATCAAGGAGAAAACTATGTATTATGTCTACTGTTATCTAAGGAAGTAATTTTTTCTTTGGTGTGTATTAGAAAAAGAGTAACTCAAACAAAAGGAACAAGTGTTATTTATAGAGAAGCATTTCTCAACAGCAACAATATTGAAAGTTTAAACTGAATAATTCTTTGTTGTAGGACTATCTGCATTGTAGGATGGTTAACAGCATCCCTGGCCTATACCTACAGATGTACCTACTTAGTTGTGACAACCAGACATTGCTAAATGTTCTTAGGGGGCACTATTTTGGGAACTGCAATGATTGTGGAAGGGACAGAGAGGAGGGGTAGAAATGGAAGCTGGAGTTCTCAGAATATATCTTTTTTTTTTTTTTAAAATTTTTTTTTTCAACGTTTATTTATTTTGGGGACAGAGAGAGACAGAGCATGAACGGGGGAGGGGCAGAGAGAGAGGGAGACACAGAATCGGAAACAGGCTCCAGGCTCTGAGCCATCAGCCCAGAGCCTGACGCGGGGCTCGAACTCCCGGACCGCGAGATCGTGACCTGGCTGAAGTCGGACGCTTAACCGACTGCGCCACCCAGGCGCCCCAAGAATATATCTTTTTAATTTCAGTTTTTAGATTTGACTTTGGAAACATGAGTATGTTTTACATAACTATATAATAAATTAATCTAAAATTAAAAGGAGTTCCTAAAAATTGGGAGCAAAATGAAACAAATTGAATTAGTAGGTTAATGACACAGAGAGTAGATACTTCAAGTGACTTTAAAACATAGTAGTTTATACGACTCTAGTGAACATGGGCTAAGGAGAAAAAGATATGCAAAGAAATATTAAATTGTTTTTTCAGTAATCAGTGATGATATTGTTCAAAACTAATAAGTAATTATGTTAATGCTGTTAGGAACCAATATTTTTAGCATAAGAGAAGAGACATATAAAAGTACAAACAAAAAATTAACTGAAAACATCTTAACCTAAACTTGGATTGGAAATATTAATACGAATTCATGATGATATATTTTCTCTTCAAACAAGTTGTTTCCTAGCTCTGTCTGCTAAAAAAATCCTGAGGCAACACTTTATAATACCCAAGCTGATTCTTTAATTTTTTTCCATAAAAAGAAAACAGAGTTTTTGCAAAAATAAGTGTTTCCAGGTCCAGAGCAGAAGATATACAAGAGGAGTCAGAAAGATCTTGTTATACCAGAAAATGAGGAAGCTACCACCTACTATTATGGGTTATGACAGAAATGGCACAGGAGCCAAATTAAAGAGGCTTCCTCATATAAGGATTAAGGACTGTATTCGAATACAGGACATCAAATAAGATAAATTTCATGACTTCATAATGATACTCAAATAAATGGATAAAGAAGATGTGGTATATATGTGGAATGGAATTTACTCAGCCATAAAAAAGAATGAAATCCTGCCATTTGCAATGACATGGATGGAGCTACAGAGTATTATTCTACATGAAATTAGTCATAGAAAGACAAATACCATATGATTTCATTCATGTGGAATTTAAGAAATAAAACAAACTAGCAAAGGAGGAAATAAGAGAGAGAGGGGCAAAACCAAGAACCAGACTCTTTTGACCATAGAGAATAATCTGATGGTTACCAGGGGGGAGGTGGATGGGGGGGATGGGTGAAATAGGAGATGGGGATTAAGGAGGGCACTTGTGATGAGCACCAAGTGTTGTATGGAAGTATTGAATCGCTATATTGTACACTTGAAACTAATATTACACTGTTTGTTACTAACTGGAATTTAAATAAAACTTAAAAAAAAAAAGCCTCATTGGTTACCTTTGAAGGTTACAGAACCAACTCATTATTCTGAATCCTGGTAAAGAAGGGAATGTATCAAATATGTCTTTCTTGTATGAAGAACTTTAGGGTAGCCATATAGGTGATAAGGGGATCTTTATTGAAGCATTCCAGCTAATAAATGAAGAAATCAAATAATGAGAACATTACCACTTTCTGATTTCTAAAAAGTAATAGACCTAGGCAAAGGTCAATAATAGCTACTAAAAACATTTTAATGGAAATCAGGGTAGCTCAGTTGGTTGTGTGTCCACCTTCGTCTCAGATCATAATCTCACAGTTCGTGGGTTTGAACTCTGTTTGAGCTCTCTCTCTCTCAAAAAAAAAAAAAAAACAAAAAAACAAAAAAAACCTAGATATACATAAAAAAAAAAAAACCTCCCTCACAAAAAGAGGGACAATTGAATGTTGCATACTTCCTAGTAGAAGTACACATCAACTATGACTTATTCTTTAAAAAATTTTTTTAATGTTTATATATTTTTGAGAGAGACAGAGCATGAGCGGGGGAGTGGCAGAGAGAGAGAGGGAGTCACAGAATCTGAAGCAGGCTCCAGGCTCTGAGCTGTCAGCACAGAGCCCTTCACTGGGCTCGAATCCACGAACTTCGAGATCAAGACCTGAGATGCAGGCAGACGCTTAACTGAGCCACCAGGGTGTCCCTGGACAGAATATCAAACTGAATCTGATCAGACCTCTATATCTAATTATCCATAGGAGACTGAATAATATGTTGACACTCTGGGTGTCAGCAAAATCTAGAATGTGGAAAACTCTGTAGGAACAACAGACTTGTTTCTTAAATTTAGAAAAAAAAAATCTCAAGGCAAAATGTATGAACTAAAGAGATTTAAGAACATGTTAACCGGGGCACCTGGATGGCTCAGTCTGTTAAGCTTCTGACTCCTGATTTCAGCTCAGGTCATGATCTCATGGTTTGTGGGTTTGAGCCCCACGTCGGGCTTTGCACTGAGAGTGTATAGCCTGCTTGGGATTCTCTTTGTCTCTCTCTCTCTGCCCCTCCCCTGCTCATGATCTCTCTCTTTCTCTCAAAAGTAAACAAACGTTGAAAATTAAATGTTTAAGGGGCGCCTGGGTGGCGCAGTCGGTTAAGCGTCCGACATCGGCCAGGTCACGATCTCGCGGTCCGTGAGTTCGAGCCCCGCGTCAGGCTCTGGGCTGATGGCTCGGAGCCTGGAGCCTGTTTCCGATTCTGTGTCTCCCTCTCTCTCTGCCCCTCCCCCGTTCATGCTCTGTCTCTCTCTGTCCCAAAAATAAATAAACGTTAAAAAAAAAAAAATTAAAAAAAAAAAAAAGAAAATTAAATGTTTAAGAAGCATGTTAACCAAATGCAACATATGGGCATGGTTTGGTTCTTGATTGAATCAAATCAACTCTAAATAAAGCATTAATGAAACAATTACAGACATTTGAACATTGACTAGGTATTTGATAATATTAAAAACTTGTTAATTTTAAGAAGAGTAATGGTATTTTTTTTAATTAAAAAAGAATCCTTTTCTTGTAGACAATATTCTAAAACATTTATGGGTGAAATGAAATGTCTGATATTTGCTCCCCATTGGAAAGGGTTACTTAGTCCTGCCTCATTGGCTTTCCAGAATTTGTTTAGAATTTGCTGTTGGTCTCTTAAAAGCTCAGGCAAGCTTAAGAGGCAACATATTGGTAAAGATTGTACTCTTTGGAGAAGATGAAAATGAAATTGCTTAATGGATCTTTCTGCCTTTCCTTTATTATCCATTAACATTCCATTATCTACCTCCCGCAGGAAATAGACATTCCTTGATTATTGCTTCCCTGGAATTAGTTGAAAACATTCACTTGTTTTCATGTTTCCCACAATCTCAGCACATCCTGGGCTTAAACCTTTCCAGGGCTATTTTAAGGCTTTATGTCACTTCTGTGATATTTGTGTTTAAAACTTTGAGATCATCATGTTTTTCTCTCCTATTCTCTCGTCAATACACTTTATATCTGCAGTTTGACTATATTGGAGCATTTCCAATATTTCCTTCTTCTGCTATTATTTATTTCAAAATTAAGAGGCCATTCCCTATATCAGTTTCTATCATATCTATATCCCAAATGAGTCCAAAATAGAATATTAGTGTTTTTTCAGTTTTGTGCATGAGGATATTGTCAGAGAGACAAGAAGGGAGAAAGAGAGAGAGAGAGAGAGAGAGAGAGAGAGAGAGAGAGAGAGAGAGAGAATATTTCTGAAGCAGAGTGTTTTTTTCTGAAGAAGGATTTGACTTTTAGCAGATATCTGGATTAATTGGTGCTATGATCTCTTGCCTTTGTGCTTGATTTACAACCTTTGTGAGGGAAGTCGGTCCTTTCTTCTCTGAGGGGATCTGTAATGATACCATTATTCTCTTTTTCCCTCATCTAAATGCTCTCCACTAAACTGGCACAGTAGGGCTTATGAATGAACAAACCCTAGTCCTGTATGACATCTAGGTAGCTGCTGTTCAGTTTTCGTTTCCAAAATCATGATCTTCATTCAATGGAAGCAGACGAAGCACCACTTGTGCCCCTTTTGTTTCCTAAGTGGGGTTTCAGGGTTGCTCAGGTTAAATTCCTCTACCTTCTGATTATGTTGTTTCTCACAGTGAATCAGCAGAAATGAGTTCACTTCCAATATGGGTTTTATATTTTGCCTGACTCACTTTAGAGCTATTACTTCTCTATTTAATTTTTAGAAATAATTATTATATCTCCACCATGAATCTTATTCTGTAATATTTCAGTGATCTAACTAATTGGGATCATTTAATTCCTTGTGTCAAAATTTTGAGTTGATTTAAAAATTTTAATAGCCTTTATTCCATATACTGTTATAGAGAGACAGCATATTTTAATAGACCCCTCTCCCCCCACAAAAGAAGGAAACAAAAATATGTGTCAAGGGGCACCTGGGTAGCTCAGTCGGTTGGTCGTCCGACTTCAGCTCAGGTCATGATCTCATGGCTCGTGAGTTCGAACCCCACGTTCGGCTCTGTGCTGGCAGATCAGACCCTGGAGCCTGCTTGGGATTCTGTCTTCCTCTCTCTCTGCCCCTCCCCCACTCATGCTCTGCCTCTCAGTCTCTCAAAAATAAATAAATGTTAAAAAAATGTGTCAAAAATTCTGGCTGTAGAACTTAACCATCAGTGTGACTTACTAATACATCTTAAGCTATACCATTACTTAATATTTGATGGCTTATAGAAAATGTGCCACTACTACTCAGAAATGATTCTAAGAATGAAGAGATGAGTATACACTGAGGGAGAAACAGAGGCATCACAAGTAATGGAAACAAAATTGGATTAAGAATAACAAGAATTGGGTACAAGTACTGACTTTGACGACAGCTGGCTATTGAATGTGTGCATATGTGTGACTTCTTTTACTTATAAAGTCAATGGATTGTCCCAAATGATTCCTATGGCTCTGTTTTATGTATTATGATTTTAGATTTTAAGTAATATACATGACCATTGAAAATGTTGAAATTGCAGTCATTCAAGAAGCCAGCTAGTTAGCTCAGAATGATTGATGTCTAAAAGATTTAATGTAGATTAGGGTTGCAGGTGTGTGTGTGTGTGTGTGTGTGTGTGTGTGTGTGTGTGTGAGAGAGAGAGAGAGAGAGAGAGAGAGACAGAGAGAGAGAGAGAGAGAGAGTGAGAGAGAAAGAGATTAAAAGAACCTTGAAAAGGATGACTATTCCTGTAAAATGCAAAATGGAAGTAAAACTATGCAAGTCTAGTTTGACTTTTATAATTGAGTTACTTTGCTTATTCACTGAAATTGGAAAATATACGGATCCCATCTAAAATGATATGAATGTCTCCAAATAGTTTTTATCAGGTTAATTTTTATTGGTTTAAAATTCAGCTTGGTGGGGGGGGGGGGATGAGATGAATGGGAAGAGGAGAGTGTTAAAATTGTGGGGAGAAAACCGATGCTAGATTCAGAACCACCATTTAATCAGTTCATTCATCTCTATCCCCAGCATCTGTCACAGTGGCTGGTTCATAATGGGTGCTCAATAAATCTCTGTTGGATTAAATTGTGGTGATAAATATCAACAAAAATAAAATATAGGTCAGCTGCTTTTTTATTTGATGTCTATACTCAAATATTTTTGTGTCTATAGTACATGTGGTTACATTTTAGCTTTTTGGTTCATAGTATTCCCATTTAAAGTTTTTAAGGTTTGTCTTGAGTAAAGTATGTTGTCTTGAGTGGGTGGTTGGTATTGTAGTCTCATTCATCTAGTGCTTTATATAGGTTAATCTTTACTTTTATTTAAAAATATAAAATGCTATGGTAAATAACAAAATTAAATGGTAAGAGAAATATTTCTTACAGTGTTTTTAACAGGATAAACAAATTTCCCTTCATCCACAGACTTTAATTTGCATGTGTTTAGTACTACGTTTGTGGTACTTGAAGTTGGAAGTCCTTGGATATACTTAGCAGTCTGGACTCAGTCAGCTTAGAGTAAATGCTTCTGTATCTCTTACTGGCTACTACCTGTGGGTAGTAATAAGTCCTCTGACTTTATTCTATCTTCTGTTGAAGTTGTTCCTCACAGATTTATACTTTTTTATGTTTCAGAATTCTTTCATCTTTTGTGCATCATAAAACTGAAATGTAGTCCTTTTTTTTAAAAGTGTATTTATTTATTTTGAGAGAGAGAGAGTGCAATAAGGGGAGGGGCAGAGAGAGAGAGGTAGGGAGAGAGAGAGAGAATCCCTATCAGTGTGGAGCCTGATGTGGAGCTTGAACCCATGAACCATGAGATCAGACCTGAGCCAAAACCAAGAGTAGGACATTGAACCGACTGAGACACTCCCAAACTGAAATATAGTCTTAAGAAAATTCTCTTCTTTTCAAGTAGTCTGTTTTGTTTGTTGACCTTAGTTTAGAGTCACTAACACGATATTTACGTTTAATAGAATTGCTCACTCATATTGCTTACTCATTTTTATGCATTTAAAAAAAATTTCTCTAAGTTAAAAATTATGTTATTGAGTACAGAGATTGTGTATCACATGAAGTTTTTATATTCTCAATAGCACTTATCAATTGAAATTCACTCAGTTTATAACTGATATTTGTTGATTTTATAAGTAAAAATGGTTTTAGGGTTCCCTGGTTCCCTTGCTCCTCTCTTCTTTTATGAACCTGTTTAGCAGCCTGTAATGGATATTATCACTGGCTTTCAATACTGCTGATCTGACAGATTTAGAGATAGTACATGATGTCTCATCCACTTTCCCTATGGCTGCAGAAAGGATAGACACACAAATTCGTTATACTCTTAGTGACTCATTAAAATTTCTGTAAACATAATACTAGAAATAATAAAACCATGAAAGCATAAGTCTGGCAATTATTTTGAAAAGTTTAAATTTTTTTCCTATATTTGGCTGTGTCAATGTCATTGCAGACAGAAAACATGTATTTCATTCTTCATAGTTTACAGAGATTAAATCTTGTCTGCAATAACAATGTTATTTTTTCCTTGTTAGAACACTATTATCAGAAGAATGTCTGGTTTGAGTTAAATATATAGTAAAAAACAGTCTTTTAGAAAATGCATATTTTACCCTAACTGACTTCTACTTAATTTTCCATCTGTCGCATAGTTTACCTAAACACAACTTCTGGTTTCTTTGAAATATTTGAAAGTCTCAATATTGTATTGGTTTGTGGAATATATGTATTAATTAAGAAACTTGCAAGTTCAAGACAGCATGTCACGCTTATTAATTATATATCATTTTACTTGCTTCAGTATTGCTGTGAAAACACTGAAAGTGAAGAATAATTGAAATACTAATATATTCTCATAATTTTTGGATATCTGTTACAACTTAGGTAATTTTCAGTAGACACTGCCAACAATTCTCATATTATAAATAGTATTTATCAAAAATCATTTCATGTAAACAACTATTAGACATGATTTCCTTATTAGGTGCTGGATCTTTAAAAACATGTGGTCTGAAAAACAAAAATTAAAAACATGTGGCCTGCTAAGTTTTGAGAATCTAATTTGAGAAGACCTGATGAGAAAGTTATACTATGAGGATGATGATGATTATCAGGATAAATTGGTCTATCACTAAGTCTCAGATGATTTCTGTGGCCTCAGGTTCTTTTAGGTATATATTTTTCAGCTTTATTGAGACATAATTGACATATAACATTAAGTTTAAGACATATGTGATGTTTTGATGATTTGATACACATATATATTGAAAAATGATTACCACAATAATGTTAGTTAACACCCTCATTACCTCATATAATTACCCCCCCTTTTTTTTTTTCAGTGCATAAAGGTGTTTTTATTAAAGCACAGGGACAGGACCCATAGGCAGAAAGAGCTGCACTATGATTGTGAGGAGAGATTGATTATATACTTTTAAGTTGGGGTGGGGGAAAGATAAAGGAAGTTTCTAAAGGGATTTTCATATATTAAAGATGATTTATAGGGGTGCCTGGGTGGCTCAGTCGGTTAAGCATCTGACTTCTGCTCAGGTCATGATCTCACAGTTCATGAGTTCAAGCCCCGCATCGGGCCCTTTGCTGACAGCTTAGAGCCTGGAGCCTTCTTCAGATTCTGTGTCTCTCTCTCTCTCCCTCAGCCCTTCCTCTGCTCATACTCTGTTTCTCTCTCCCTCTTTCAAAAAAAAAAAAAAAGATGACTTACAGTATCCTAGAGGTCTGGCTGTTGTCCAGGTAAGAGTGTTTTTTGCCTCTAGCAAAGCATTAGCATTAAGGCAGTTGTGAGTTCCTGAGAAATGTCATATTCTGCTTATCTCAAGTATTTGTCAGTGGGCTGCAAGCTGTAAGAAAATTTAATTTAAAATTTTATTTACATTTCTTTTGCCTTTGTTCTCCTTATCACTATTAGTAGAAAGGGTAACTGCTGGAATCTTCACTTCTATAGAATTTATGGGGCTGGATGAAATGTGGAGGGTGGAGCTTCCTAGTAAGACTGCATTCATTTTTGCAGCTGAGAAACCAGGACACCAAGAAGGGGTGAGACATCAATGCCCCATGGTTTACAGATCAGTGGGATATTTTTCAAAGGAGGCAGATTGAAGGACTGTTAGCCTGTACTATTGCCATTGCACTGCCATGTGTGGAGGCCGCTTTTAGGCAGCCAACTCGAGCAATGGAAACCCGAGTAAGGAGAAGGGCCCACAGTGACCCCCTGCCTGAATACGAACAGGCCCATTAGGTGATCCACTTCAAAATATCCATAAGCCCTAGCTGACCCAGACACAGGTACCAAAAAAGGAAAATTCCATACATTCCCATCCATACCTCTTCACTTCCTCCCTTAACTACAGCCCCAGCACTGCTTCCTGGCAGACAGTCTCTCCTTTGCTGTCCTAGCCTCCACTCTCTTGCAGTGTTTTCCATAAATTATCTCCTTTGTTCTGCCTTAGATGAATTCTTTTACTGTTCCTACCACCAGCCTCCACCTGATTGGGTTGCCCCACACTATGCACTTACTGATAAAAATCATTCCTTCTCTTCTGTAAACATAATTCTGTGTAAAGACACAAAATTATTTTCCACTACAACGAAGGACTGTTCTGCTTGAAGTATAAAAAGAGACCCCACTGTGTAGTTTTTAAGCATTTCCCCCCCAAATTTTTACTTAAATTCTTTTTAGTTAACATATAGTGTAATATTGCATTCAGGAATAGAATTTAGTGATTCATCTTGTACCTATAACACACCTATAACACTGCTCATCATAACAGGTGTCCTCATCACCAATTTAGGCCATTCCCCACCCATCTCCCTCCATCAATCCTCAGTTTGTTCTCTATATTTAAGAGCCTTTTATGGTTTGCTTCCCTCTCTCTTTCCAATTCCCATGTGGTCATCTGTTTTGTTTCCTAAATTCCACATATGAATGAAATCATGTGGTATTTGTCTTTCTCTGACTGACTTATTTCACTTAGTATAATACATTCTAGCTCAATTAGCTCATATCGTTGCTAATAGCAAGATTTCATTCTTCTTGATGGCCAAGAAATATTCCATTGTACAAATATACCACCTCTTCCTTATCTGTTCATTAGTTAACGGACATTTGGGCTCCTTCCATAATTTGGCTACTGTTGACAGTGCTGCTGTTAACTTTGGGGTGCATGTGCCCATTTGAATCAGTATTTTTGTATCCTTGTGATAAATACCTAGTAGTGCAATTTCTGGATCATAGGGAAGTTCTTTTTAAAAAATTTTGAGGAAACTCCATACTGTTTTCCAGAGTAGTTTCACTGGTTTGCTTTCCTACCAAGAGTGTAAGAGGGTTCCCCTTTGTCCACATCCTCGCCAACATCTGTTGTTGTCTGAGTTGTTAATTTTAGCCTTTCTTACAGGTATGAGGTTTGTATCTCATCATGGTTTTGATTACCCTGATGATAAGTGATGTTGAGTATCTTTTCATGTGTTTGTTAGTCATCTTGGATGTCTTCCTTGGAAAAATGTCAGTTCATGTCTTCTGCCCATTTCCATACTGGATTAGTTATTTTTGGGGTGTTGAATTTGTTAAGTTCTTTATAGATTTTGGATACTAACCCTTTATCAGATATGTCATTTGCAAATATCTTCTCCCATTATGTCATTTGTCTTTTAGTTTTGTTGATTGTTTGCTTCACTGTGCAGAAGATTTTTATCTTGATGAGGTCCCAATAGTTCATTTTTGCTTTTGTTCCCCTTGCCTCTGGCGACATGTCTAGTAAGAAGCTGCTATGGCTGAGGTCAAAGAAGTTGCTGCCTATGTTCTTCTCTAGGATTTTGATGATTTCTTGTTTTACATTTAGGTCTTTCATCCATTTTGAATTTATTTTTATGTATGGTATAAGAAAGTGGTACAGTTTCATTCTTTTGTATGTTGCTGTCCAGTTTTCTTAGCACCATTTGTTGAAGAAACTGTCTTTTTTCCATTGGAGAGTCTTTCCTGCTTTATGGAAGATTAGTTGACCATATAGTTGTGGGTTCATTAATGAGTTTTCTATTCAGTGCCACTGATCTATGTGTCTATGTTTGTGCCATTACCAAACTGATGTACAAGAGTGTAATGTAGGTAGAAGTCTGGAAGTGTGATGCCTCCAGCTTTGGATTTATTTTTCAGGATTGCTTTAGCTAGTTTCATGAAAATTTTAGGATGGTTTGTTCTAGTTCTGTGAAAAATACTGGTGCTATTTTGATAGAGATTACATTAAATGTGTAGATTACTTTGGTAACATAGAAATGTTAACGATGTTTGTTCTTCCAATCCATAAGCATGGAATTTTTTTTCCCATTTCTTTGTGTCCTCTTCCATTTCTTTCATAAGTGTTGTATAGTTTTCAGAATACAGATCTTTTACCTCTTTCATTAGGTTTATTCCTAGGTATCTTATTGTTTTTGGTGCAATTGTAAATGGGATTGATTCCTTGATTCTCTTTCTGCTTCTTTATTATTGGTGTGTAGAAATACAACAGATTTCTGTATATTGATTTTATATCCTGAGAATTTGCTGGATTCATGTATGAGTTCTAGAAATTTTTTGGTGGAGTCTTTTAGGTTTTCTAGATAGAATATCATGTTGCCTGCAAATAGTGAAAGTTTGACTTCTTCCTTGCTGATTTGGATGCCTTTCATTTCTTTTTGTTGTCTGATTGCTGAGGCTAAGACTTCCAGTACTATGTTAAATAGTAATGGTGAGAGTGGATATCCCTGTCTTTTTCCTGACCATAAAGGAAAAGCTCTCAGTGTTTCCCACTGAGGATGATATTAGCTGAGGGTCTTTCATATATGGCCTTTAGGATGTTGAGATATGTTCCATCAATCCCTATTTTGTTTAGGGCTTTTATCAAGGAAGGATGCTGTGTTTTGTCAAATGCTTTTTCTGCATCTATTGATAGGATCATATGGTTCTTATCCTTTATTTTATTAATGTGGTGTATCACATTGATTTGTGAATATTGAACCAGCCCTAGAGCCCGGGAATAAATCCTACTTGATTGTGGTGAATAATTTTTTTTAATGTATTGTTGAATTCGATTTGCTAGTGTCTTGTTGAGAATTTTCACATGCAGGTGCATCAGGGGTATTGGCCCGTAAGTCTCCTTTTTAGTGGGGTCTTTGTATGGTTTTGGAATCAAGGTAATACTTGCCTCATAGAATAAGTTTGAAGTTTTCCTTCTATTTCTATTTTTTGGAACAGTTTGAGAATATAAGCATAACTCTTATTTAAATGTCTGTTAGAATTCCTCTGGGAAGCCATCCAGCTGTAGACTTTTGTTTGTTGGGATATATTTGATTATTGATTTACTTTCTTTCATGATTATGGATCTGTTCAAATTTTCTATTTCTTCCTGTTTCAGTTTTGGTAGTTTGTTTCTAGGAATTTGTCCATTTTTTCTAGATTGCCCAGTTTGTTGGCATATAATTGCTCATAATATACTGTTATAATTATTTGTGGTGTTGGTTGTGATCTGTCTTCTTTCATTCATGATCTTATTTATTTGGGTCTGTTCTCTTTCTTTTTGGTAGGTTTGGCTAGGGGTTTATTAATTTTATTAATTCTTTCAAAGAAGCAGTTCTTAGTTTTGTTGATCTGTTCTACTATTTTTTTTTGTTACTATATTATTTATTTCTGCTCTAATCTTTATTATTTCCCTTCTTCTGCTGGCTTTAGGCTTTATTTGCTGTTGATTTTCTAGCTCTCTAAGTGTAATGTTAGATTGTATATTTGAGACTTTTCTCATGTCTTGAGATAGGCCTACATTGCAAATTTCTTCCCTCTTAGGACTGCTTTTGTTGCATCCTGAAGATTTTGGAGTGTTGTGTTTTCATTTTCATTTCCTTCCATTTTTTTTTAAATTTCTTCTTCAATTTCCTGGTTGACCCATTTATTCTTTAGTAAGATGTTCTTTAATCTCCATGTATTTGTGGTCTTTCCAGATTTTTTCTTGTGGTTGATTTCAAGTTTTATAGTGTTGTGGTCTGAAAATATGCATGGAATGATCTCAGTCTTTTTGTACTTGTTGAGGACTGATTTGTGACCCAGTATGTGATCTATTCTGGAGAATGTTCCATGTGTACTTGAGAAGAATATGTATTTTGTTGCTTTAGAATTAAATGTTCTGAATATATCTGTTAACTTAATCCAGTCCAGTGTGCCATTCAAAGCCATTGTTTCCTTGTTGATTTTCTGCTTAGGTGATCTGTCCATTCCTGTAAATAGGGTTTTGAAGTCCCTTTCTATGATGGTATTATTATAATGAGTTTCTTTATGTTCATGATTAAGTGATTCATATATTTGGGTTCCTCAAGTTGGGGGCATAAATATTTACAATTGTTAGATCTTGTTGGGTAGATCTCTTAATTATGATATAGTGCCCTTCTTCATCTCTTGTTACAGTCTTTATTTTACAATCTAGTTTGATTGATATAAGTATGGCTACTCCAGCTTTCTTTTAACCTTCATTAGCATGATAGATGGTTCTTCATCCCCTCACTTTTAATTTGCAGATGTCTTCAGGTTAAAATGAGCTTCTTGTAGACAGCATATAGATGGGTCTTTTTTTTTAAAATCCATTCTGATACCCCATGTTTTTTGATTGGAGCAGTTAGTTCATTCATATTCAGAGTGATTTTTGAAAGGTATGAACTTAGTGCCATTGTATTACCTGCAGAATTGGTGTTTCTGGTGATATTCTCTGGTCCTGTCTAGTCTTTGTTGCTTTTGGTCTTTTACTCCCCACTCAAAGAGTCTATTTTAATATTTCTCATAGGTCTTGTTTAATGGTCACAAATTCCTTTAGTTTTTGTTTGTCTGGGAAACTCTATCTCTCATTCTATTCTGAATGACAGCCTTGATGGGTAATGTATTTTTGGCTGCATATTTTTCCCATTCAGCACATTGACTGTATCATGCTATTCCCTTCCCACAGGCCACATTTTTGTGGAAAATCTGCTGTGACCTGATCTGTCTTCTCTTGTATGTTACAGACTTTTTTCCCTTGCTGCTTTCAGGATTCTTTCCTTGTCTGTGTATTTTGTGAATTTGACTATGATATGTCTTGGTGATGGCCAGCTTTAATTGAATTTAAGGGGAGTCTCTGTGCTTCTTGAATTTCAATGTCTATTTTTCTTCTCATTAGGGAAGTTTTCAGCTATAATTTGCTCAAACCTTCCGTTCCTTTTTCTTTCTCTTCTTCTGAGACTCCTATGACTGTTAGTATGTTTTAGGGAGTCACTGAGTTCTCTATGTCTACATTTGTGATCTAGTGCCTTTCCTTCCCTCTTTTTTTTTTTAGCTTCATTGTTTTCCATAATTTTATCTTTCATATCACTGATTCATTCCTCTGCTTTGTCCATCCTCATCATTGCGTTCATTCAATTTCTATCTTGGTTATAGCATTTTTTGTTTTGGCTTGACTAGTTTTTAGTTCTTTTATATCTGCAGTAAGGGATTCTCCAGTGTCTTCTTTTTTTTTAAGTTTATTTTTATTTATTTTGAGATATATATATAAAGAGAGCATAGGAGGGGTAGAGAGAGAGAGAGAGAAAGAGAGAGAGAGAGGGAGAGAATCCCAAGTAGGCTTTGCATTGCTAGCTCAGAGCCTGATACAGGGCTTGAACTCATGAACCATGAGATCATGACCTGAGCCAAAACTAAGAGTCAGACACTTAACTGAATGAGTCACCCAGGTGCCCCTCACTAATGTCTTCTATGCTTTTTTCAAGCCCAACCGGTATCCTTATGTTTATTATTTTAAATTCTGGTTCAAACAACTTATTTGTATCTGTATTGATTAAATAATTGACCATGAGGACTTTTGGGTGGTTCAATTGGTTAAGTGTCTGATTCTTGGTTTCAGTTCAGGTCATAATATCATGGTTCATGAGATTGAGTCCCACATTGGGCTCCACACTGACAGCACAGATTCTGTTTGGGATTCTCTCTCTACCTCTCTCTCTGCCCCTCCCCCCTCAAAATAAATAAATAAACAAACAAAAAATAAATCCCTGGCCATGACTTCTTCCTGTTCTTTCTTTTGGGGTGAATTTTTTCATCTTGTCATTTTGTCTGGGTCACTGTTTTGTTTTGTTTGTTTGTTTTCTGATTGTTAGGAAAGCCTGTTGTATACTGCTCCTGAGAGTAATGGCTATATTAAGGAGTCCCCCTAAAAAAG
This sequence comes from Lynx canadensis, assembly GCF_007474595.2. NCBI lineage: Eukaryota > Metazoa > Chordata > Mammalia > Carnivora > Felidae > Lynx > Lynx canadensis. The sequence continues at coordinate 119,541,735 of NC_044306.2, read as the reverse complement.
AAACAAAAAAACCAAACCAAAACAAAACAAAAAAAGGAAGCCAAATCCTAGGTGTGCTTGTGAAAAGAAGTAGATCTAAAAAAACAAAATAAAAAAAAGTAGCTAGATCCTTTTTACCCTAGAGCTGAGGCTTTGCAGAACTCTATGATCAATAGATGGTGTGTCTGAGGGGTTTGTGCTCATCTTCTGGGGAGGAGCCTGCTGTGCCAATTATCGATTATCAGGTGGACTTGCCCTAGTGGAGATGCACCTGCAGGGTTAAGGGGAAAGAGCTTGGTGTAAGCAGCTCCAGTTTCTATTGAGTGATGCTGTTTTTTGCTCACTGAAGTCGGTCAGTGCTAATGAGGTGTGGAGGAAATGGCATCACCCCACTCTCTTGTCCCAGCGTGGGTAGTTAGCACCTACCAATCTTCAGGAAGCCCTCATAGAAGAGCAATCACCTCTCTTGTGTCCCTGGCTTCTGCCAGATCCCTGCTTTTACTGTTCCTGTGTCCAAGCTCTCTGCCTGCTGGGCAGCACAGTACTCCTGTGTTTTATTTTGTGCCCAGGACTGCGTTTCAGAACTCCACATTTTAGAGATTAGTATGGCATGGACCCATGCTGAACCTCTGGGGGAGGGTCTTCTTGCTGCACTGTGACTGGTGATGGTTTGTCCCAGAAGTCAATTGTGCAATCACACAGCAGTTTGGAGTTTATGGTAAAGCACAGCAAAATGCTGCACCAAGGTTTGCTGCCCTCAGTCAGTGTCTTTGTTACTCTACTAGGGAACAAGGCAACACGTTAGTGTGGCCGATTCTTTTGTCCCTGCACTCCAAGAAGAGGGACTGTTTCTCTCCCTGCAACCCAGGGGATCCTCATACCACTCTGTCCACTCTCTGGTCTCCACCCTCCTTCCCCATTGGAGCACTCCAAGCCAGCCAGGCATGACCCTGGCAATGGCACAGACCTCCAAAACTTCAGACTTTTCACTCTGTTGCTTATAACAACTTGTGGTAGTCAGTCGCTTTCCTTTTCCTGGTCAGTTTTGGAGAAGTGTTTTTCTTGTGCAGTCTCCTGCATATGCTTCTCTCTCTCTCTCTTTGTCTGTCTGTCTCTTTCTTCTCTCTTTAACTCTCATTCCTCTGTGTGATCAGGGTTCCCTCTCCTTTGCAACACCTGCAGTTCTTTTCTCCCCCAAATCAACTCTCTGCAGCTCCTACCTCCCTAGATGTGGCCATTTTTCTACTGCTAGTTGTGCAGTTTTGCTCTATCAGTCCTCAGACTGATTTCCTGGGTTTTCAAAATGATTTGATATTTATCTAGCTCTGAGGAATGAGGCGAGCTTAGGGGTCCCCCTACTCCTCTGCCATCTTAATTCCTCCTCCTCCACATACCTTTTTGTTTTGTTTTGTTTTATGGGGAGAATATTTAAGATCTAGTCTCAGCAACTTTCAAGTATATAATACAGGTTTGTAACTATAGTCACCATTCTTATTCATCTGATATCTGGAAGTTTGTACTCTCAATCAACATCTCCCCATTTCCCCAGTCCCCCAGCTTGGTTAAATTTGACTCTGCTACTTACTACCTCTGTAATTTTGAGCAAATTACTTAAGTTTGTCAGTTCTGTATGTGTGTTTTTTTCACTTGTAGAACTCTTGAGTGGATATTAAAAGAATGTGGGGACAGTCCTTGCTATGCAACAGACACTAAATAGATATATATTTTTTTCTTTCTGGTCTATGCTACTTCTTTTTTTGAAATCAAACTCTTATTGTTCCTTGGGTGATACTGAAATATTAATTATTCATCTTGAACACTTGTTGTATGTATGACACTGTGTTAGTGCTAAATATTTGGTGTGAAAGTGAAGCCTTTCTTTAAACTCATCATGGGTTGTTTTCACATACCTTATGCTCTTTGATTTATCTATTTATCTAGACAATTATGGTTATTGAAAATTCAGCCTTTGAACAAGTTGCAAAGTCATAAGAACTTTAAGCTGAGAAGACTTACAAACTTAATGAGTCTATTAGAGACTTGTGAATTTAAAATATTTTATTCTGTAGACTTTTTTATCTCACTTATTTGGATTGTAATGTAGCAAACATGTTATCCTGGATTAGAAAATGAATTGTTTTCAGGCATTTGAGGACAATGAGTTCCATAGATATATCAGAATCTTCAGAACACTTAGGTTAATGATAAAGAGATTAATTGAGAAGGAGTCAAGGTGGGGAAGATCACCAAAGAGTTAGAAACCATGGATCTTTTTTTTTTTTTCCAGTTTTCTTACTCCTTTTCATCCCCACTTATGCCCACCCCCTCAGCCCACTATTTTTCGTGGATGCATATCCTTTTGTTCCATGAGACATGTCTCCATGATATATGTTGGTGGGAAGAGAGAGGTCACAGTATGGGAACATCATTACCAAACAGACACATATCCAGACTATTTCCTGTCTTTCTTTCTTTCTTTCTTTCTTTCTTTCTTTCTTTCTTTCATTTATTTTTAGAGAGTGAGAGGTGAGTGGAGGAGAGGCAGAGGAGAGAGAGAGAAAATCCCAAGCAGGCTCCACACTGTAAGTGCAGAGAACAAAGAGGAGCTCAATCTCATGAACTGTGAGATCATGACCCCGGCCAAAATTAATAGTTGGACGCTTAATTGACTGAGCTACCTGGGCGCTCCTATTGAGATAATTTTCTAATTATTCAGGAGAGATATTTTTGAGTAAGCAGCTCTCTAGTGTTTCTAGTCTCCAGATTAAATATCCAGAGTGTAATAGCCTGGTATAACGGTTGATTTTGATTTAGTTTCCCAAGGTGAAAGCATATAAAAGAGATAATTTTAGATAGCACACCTGAGGGACATGGACTTAAATAAAATCTAATCACAGGGTTTTTTTTTAACTTTTATAATTCTTCTCATTAGTAAAGAAAGATCTCAGTTTGATGGTAGTATGTGTTTAACAACTAACACTTCATAATGTAACTTTGCATAAAGAGACAGCAGATCTCAAACTCTGAGCTCTGGCAGACAACAATAACCAGCTAAAATGTAATAACAGTTTTATTTTCACTTTTTCTACTTTTGGGAAGTGGTGCTGGATTTCCATACGTGACAGTGACATAAAGTTCTCAAAAATACATGTAAGTTAAATGGTGATTTAGTTGATTTAAAGATTAAAAATTAAGGAAATAATTGTGTAGATTATTTGAAACACCAACTGTGAAGATACTATTGACTATAACTGAACTTTAACCTGATTTAGCACTTTTACAATTAGTGTATCTTGCCGTCTAATACCTAGACTGGACACAATGCTTCATGAAGTGTCTGACCAATGAAAAATACACTCAGTCCTGCACAATATACTCCAATTAATACCATCTAAGAGTGCATTAGTTCTTTTGTAAATCTCATTATGCCTCTGTCTCATATTGAACATGAAGTCAACTAAATCCCTGAGGTCTTTTTCATAAGAACTTCTGCCAAGTTGGGTTTTCTTCTTGTGACACTAGTACAACTGAGTTTTTGAAAACCAGGATAAAAAGTATCACACTGTTGGGGCACCTGGCTGGCTCAGTCAGTAGAAGATGTGATTCTTGATCTTGGGGTCGTGAATTCAAGCCCCACATTTAGTGAAGAGCTCACTAAGAAAAAAAAATCACACTGTTTAATTCCATCTTGATTACTACATGTGAATGATTCAGCCTATTCAGATTTTTTTGGATCTTGGTTTTCTTTTTTGATTTATTAGCTGCTATCCCAGTGCCGTCTTTCTGAAAATTTGTTAAGAATGCTTTCTATGTTTTCATACAAGTAATTTATTTGGAAAAGTTAAGTGGGAAAGAGCAAAGGGTTGAAAATTACTGTATTTCATTAGAGACTCCCTTTAGCTTGATGCCAAACTTTTTTTTAAATGTTTTTTTCAGTGTTTATTTATTTTTGAGAGACAGAGACAGAGCGTGAGTAGGAAAGGGGCAGAGAGAGAAGGAGACACAGAAACTAAAGCAGGCTCCAGGCTCTTAACTGTCAGCACAGAGCCCGATGAAGGGCTCGAACCCATGAATCGTGAGATCATGACCTGAGCTGAAGTCAGACGCTTAATTGACTGAGCAGCCCAGGTGCCCTGATGCCAAACTTTTGATCATAGTAAAATCCCTTTAAATTTATAATTGAAGAAACTAACAATTCATTTCTTCTGTGTGTAGTTGCACAGATTTTGCAATGCACAAATCTATGTGTATATTCATATAGATTCCAATATACCACTATGTACAGAATTCCAACTTTGGCTGCTATTTTTAAATTATTGGAAATGCATTTCAGTAGTAGTTTTACTTAAGTAACATTTTCCTATTTTAATCATAAAAATGAATGGAATATTTCATCAAATGTCTTGTTAAAAATCTAAAAAAATACAAAATCAATAAGATTCTCCTGTTTTCCATATCAGAAGAAAACTTACCAATGAAAGAAATTAGATTAGTTTGACATTATTTACTCTTGACCTTTGATTTTCTTAAAAAACCTTACTGATCATATGTAGGTAATTTAGTTTTGAATTTTGTTAAGAATTGCCATTAAGCTTTGACACTTTTCTGAAGCATGTTATTTCAAATAAAAATAATGTGGAATTGATTTTAAAAACTTAACACAGAGAATAGAACTTATACATGGAATTAATTAAAATCTAGAATGTCTAACTTGTTTAATAATTTAGGTAAACCTTTTGTTCTCCTTGCCCTCAGAAAAAATAAAGATTACAAGGATAACAAGTATATGTATCTATTTTTAAGGAATTGTTTGTACTAGTTTCTAGTTTTTGATTTACAGAAAATTCTACATATGATACAAATAATCAGGTAAAAAAATTTATATGACATATGAAATTGTGAAAGTTGTTTCTAAGTTTATATTTTCAAGTATTAATAGATAACATTTACTGAATGTTTGTTTTCTTCCAGGTACTTTTCTAGGCAGTTTGCATGTATTACTTCATTTAATCTCCTAAAGAATTTTATGAGCTAGCTCTTTTTCACATAGAAGAAACTGATACATGTTAAGAGTGGTTAAGTGAATTATTCAGGATCACTCAAGTAGAGTCAGTGTTGACATTCAGCTATGGGGACTCTAGAATTGATTCGCGTACCTATTGTTACATGCTATAGTAGACCATATTATCTAAAGACAATTTGCTACCAGCTTTGGCCAATAATTCTGAGAGGAAATTTTCTCCCATTTTGTTAGAAAAGTGTTAGGAAAAAAGCTTAAAAGTGTTCCGCATTTTCATGTCATGACATAAAGAATGACAAATGAAAGCCAGTAATAGTTACTACAATAGAAGTTCTCTATAGCCAAACACCACCTCTTAGAGCTTCTTATTAAGAAGTTAGTGTCCATAGTAATTGGAGAGACCTTTCCTTGAGATTCTAGTACATCTCACTAAAACAGAGTTCACATACGTCATCTTTAACCCATGCAAATTTCCTATCTTTTATTTTATTGTATTAAAAATTTTTTTAAAATTTATTTTGGAGGGAGGGAGGGAGGGAGGGAGGGAGAGAGAGAGAGAGAGAGAGAGAGAACAGAAGTGGGGGATGGGCAGAGATAGAGAGACACAGAATCGGAAGCAGGCTCTAGGCTCTGAGCTGTCAGCACAGAAACTGAGATCATGATCTAAGCCAAAGTTGGCAGCACAACCAACTGAGCCACCCAGCCGCCCCTATCTTGATTTTATAAATGAGGTAACTAAAGATTGCATAGGTTTATTGGCTTGTCTAGCATCTCTCATGTAATCACAGCTGGAATTCAGACATAGATGTGTCTGATTCTGAAACCTATTCTCATTCAGTAAGTACATCGAGCTTACTCAAAGCCTACACTGGAGTTGAGGGAGGCTATAGTTGACTATTTTTCATTTTTTTCTATGGAAATGTTAAGGAGACAACAGATGTTGGCAAGGATGCAGAGAAAGGGGAACCCTCTTGCACTGTTGGTGGGAATGCAAACTGGTGCAGCCACTCTGGAAAAGGTTTCTCAAGAAATTAAAAATAGATCTACCCTATGACCCAGCAATTGCACTACCAGGTATTTATCCAAAGGATACAAAAATGCTGATTTGAAGGGACACACGTACCCAATGTTTATAGCAGTGCTATCGACAATAGCCAAAGTATGGAAAGAGCCCAAATGTCCATTGACTGACGAATGAATAAAGAAGATGTGATATATACACACACAATAGAATATTACTTGGTGATCAAACAGAGTGAAATCTTGCCATTTGCAAGAACATGGGAGGAACTAGTGAAATAAGTCAGAGAAAGATAAATATCATATGATTTCACTCATATGTAGAATTTAAGAAACAAAACAGATGAACAGAAGGGAAGGGAAGGAAAAATAAGATACAAAGAGGGAGGCAAACCATAAAATTCTCTTAAATACAGAGAACAAACTGAGGGTTGCTGGAGAGATATTGGGTGAGAGGTTGAGCTAAATGGGTGATGGGCATTTAGGAGGGCACTTGTTAGGATGAACAATGGATGTTATATATAAGCAATGAATCACTAAATTCTACTCCTGAAGTCATTATTACACTATATGTTAACTAATTTGCATTTAAATAAAATTTAAAAATTAAAAAAAAAGAGGAAAAAATGTTATGGAGATGTAATTTTCCCTTATTCCCCCTCTCAGAATAATGAAAAACTCTGGTCATCAAGTATAGCACAAACATAAGAAGACCCTGGAAGGTAGAGAGAACAAGACAAATGGTTATGGACTCTGGGACCCAAGGAATTACACAGGAGTGAATTCCTTTTTCTTTTTTTTTTTGCCTTGTGTATTCCCAACTGGGTCCTGGAGAAGCTTTAAATCTGAGAATGCCCAGACCACAGACCAGACCAGATAGGTACAGACCACAACAAAAACATAAACGAAAGCAAACCAAAGAACTCCCCTGCAACCCAAACAAACAAAAAACCAACTCCCCACAAAACAACAAAACAAAACACAACCCAAGAAAAGCCTGTTCTCTCTAGCTAAAAGATGTGGAAAGGGTCAGCCTAGAAAGGCAGAAAATATTTAGATAATAAATGATCTGGTCCAGCCAAATAACCACAGGAAAAAAAACTGTAGCTTCTATGCGTAGTCCTTCCAGTGGAGAGTGGGTGGGGTGCCCGGACTTCCACCCTTGCCTGACTGTAAATGTTGTCCTAACCTCCTGCTGGGGTGTCAGAGAAGACTGAGTGAGAAGCTGGGACTTTCATCCTTGCTGGGCACAATGAATTCCCCCTTTCTTGCTTGCAGCATCAGTGGAGTAGTGACATGGCACCACTTACCTTCCTAGCCAGGGCGTCATCGGTGGAGACCTAGTGGGAGCCTGAATTTCCACTCTGCCCAGCAGTATCAGGGAACCCCAGAACCCCTCGAGGTTCCCACAGAGGCTGAGTAGAGAACCTGGATATTCACCCCCACCTAACAGAACTGAGGTAATGCCCCCTTTCATTCAGTGGAGTGGTGTCAGAGGAAAATTGCTAAAAAAGATTTAAATAAGACAGAGTCTCATAAAACCCCAAATGGCCAGATATCAATAAAAAATCACTCATTATGCCAGGAACCAGGAGGAACTCAAACTGAATGAGAAAAGACAATCGACACCAACATCAAAGATGATACATGTTAGAATTATTTGATAATGAATTTGAAGAACCCATCATAAAAATGCTTCAATAAATAATTATAGATATGCTTGAAACCATTGAAAAATAGAAAGTCTGGGCATAAAATGGAAGTTCTCAAGTAATAGAAGATATAAACAAGAGCCAAATGGAAACTTTAGAGCTAAAAATTTTAAAAAGCAAAATAAAAACTCAATGTATAGGTTTAATAGGATAGAGAGGACAGAGGGAAAAAAGTCAGTGAATTTGAACATAGAACAGTAGAAATGATCTGGTCTGAACAACAGAATAAGTCAGTCAGAGGAAGACAGATATCATATGATTTCACTTGTGTAGAATTTGAGAAACACAGCAGATGACCAGGGAAAGGGAAGGAAAAATAAGTTAAAAACAGAGAGGGAGGAAAACCATAAGAAAGTCTTAAATACAGAGAACAAATAGGTTGCTAGAGGAGAGGTGGGTGGGGGGTGGGTTAAATGGGTGATGGGCATTAAGGAGGGCACTTTTGGGGATGAGCACTGGGTGTCATATGTAAGAGATGAATCACTGGGGTCTACTCCTGAAATCAAGACTATACTGTATTGTTAACTAACTTTAATTTATTTATTTAAAAACATTTTTTAAAAAGCATTTATTTATTTTTGACAGAGAGAGAAAGAGAGAGAGAGAGAGAGAGAGAGAGAGAGAGAGAGAGAGAGAGAGCAAGAGCAGAGGATGGGCAGAGAGAGAGGGAGACACAGAATCTGAAACAGGCTCCAGACTTTGCACTGATAGCACAGAGCCCAACACAGGGCTCGAATCCATGAACTGTGAGATCATGACCTGAGCCAAAGTTGGACACTTAACCAAATGAACCACCCAGGTACCCCCACCAACTTGAATTTAAATAAATGAAACAAAACAAAACAAGTTAAGACATTGTAGTTCCAGAAGGAGGTAGGAGAGAAGGTACCCATTGCAATTACATAGAAATTCAATTGATTTTGTATGTTGACTTTGTATCCTGCAACCTTGCTGAACTCACTCACTAGTTCTAGTTTTTTTGTTTTTTTGTTTTTTTAAATAGATTCCTTGGAATTTTCTCTGTAGACCATCATGTTATCTGCAGATAAGGACAGTTTTATTTCTTTCTTTCTAATCTGTATCCCTTTTGTTTACCTTTCTTATTGCACTGGCTAAAACCTCCTACACTATGATGAATAACAATGATTAAAATATTCCTTGCCTTGCCCCCTTCTTAAGGGAAAGCATTCAGTCTTTGACCAGTAAGTGTGATGCTAGCTGGGGGTGGGTTGTTTTTTTTTTTTTTTTTGGTAGACAGTCTTTAAAGTTGGGGAACTTTCCTTCAATTCCTAGTTTTCTGAGAGTTTTTATCATGGATGAGTGTTGATATTGAAACTAAAAGCACAGTGCCATTTACAATCACTCAAAAAAGAAAGGAAGAAATACTTAGATGTAAGTTTAATAAAACATCTTCAGGCATTTATTCTGAAAACTACACAATACTGATGAAAGGAATCAAAGGGGGTCTAAATAAATGGAGAGTTATGCCAATTTAATGTATTAGAAGAATCAATATCTTAAACATGCCAGTTCTTCGCTAATTGATATACAAGTAATCAAAATCCCAATGAAACTTTTTGGTAGATCTACCCAAGATGCTTCTAAAATTTATATGGAAAAGTAGAGGAACTAGAACAGATAAAACAATTCCAAAAAAGAAAATAAAGTGGGAGAAAAAGTCTATTTAATTTCATGACTTATTATTTAGTTACAGTAATCAAGACTGTGGTATTGGGAGAGGGATAGACACAGAGATCAGTGGAATGGATAGAGAACCCAGAAATAGACTTTTCCATTTTCTAAGTATGGCCAACTGACTTTTGAAAAAATACAAAAGAAGTTCAATAAAGGAAGGATAATCTTAAAAATTTTTTCTGATGTTTATTTATTTGAGAGAGAGAGAGAGAGAGAGAGAGAGAGAGAGAGAGAGAGAGAGGAAGACAGAACACAAGCTGGGGAGGGGCAGAGAGACACACACACACAGAATACAAGCAGGCTCCAGTCTGTGAGCTGTTAGCACAGAGCCCAACTTGGGGCTCAAACCCACCAACCGTGAGATCATGACCTGAGCTGAAGTCAGAGGCCCAACTTACTGAGCCACCCAGGCGCCCCAGGAAGGATAAACTTTTCAACAAATGGTGCTGGAGGAATTTTCTGTTCACAGGCAAAATAAAAACAGGCAAAAACAAAACCCTTGAATTAAATCTTACGTCTAATGCAAAAATTAAGCCAAAATGCATCATAAATATAAATGTGAATGATAATATATACAACTTTTAGAAGATAGCATAGGAAAAAAATCTTTGGGATCTAGGGCTTAGTGAAAAGTTCTTAGACATGACACAAAAAACACAATCCATAAAAGACAAAAATCAATTAATTGTATGTCATCAAAATTAAAGACTTTTTTTTTCCTTGTGAAAGACCTCATTAAGAGGTTGAAAAGATTAGCTATAAACCAGGAGAAAATATCTGCAAACCACATATATTAAAAAAGATCAATTTTTAGAATATATAAAGAACTCTGGAAACTCACAATAAAAAACAATCCAAATAAAAAATGGCCAAAGACATGAAAAAACATTTCACTGAAAGGATGTACATATGGCAAATAAGCACATGAAAAGATGTTCAGCATCACTAGCCATTAGGGAAATGCAAATTTAGACTACAATGAGATATCACTGTATACCTGTAAGAACAGTTACACTTGAAAATATGACAATACCAAATGCTGACAACGATGCTGAGAAACTGGATCTGTCATACAGTGCTCATGGGAATGTAAAGTAGTACAGCCACCTTAGAAAATAGTATGGCAGTTTCTTAAAAAGCTAAACATATACTTACCATATAACACAGAAATTGTACTCCTGGGCTTTTATCCCAGAGAAATGAAAACTATATTTGCACACAAATCTGTGTATAATTGTTTATCATAGTTTTATTTGTAATACCCAAAACCTAGAAGCAATCTAGATATCCTTTAGTAGGTGAGTGGTTAGACCAACTCTGGTATATTCACACCATGGAATACTGCTCAGCAGTATTCAGCCAGAACCAAAACCAAACCAACCACAATCACAACAAAAACGAGCTATTGAAATGTGCATTATGCTCAGTGAAAAAAATGTCAATCTCAAGGGGTTACATATTGCATGGTCCCATTTATGTAACATTCCTGAAGTCAAAGTTATAAAGATGGAAAACGTATTCATGGTTGCTAGGGGATTAGGTATGTTGGGATGGGAGGAAAGAGGTGGATGTGACTATGAAGGAATAGCATGAGGGAGGTCTTTGTGCTGATGGAATAGTTCTATAGATTGTGTTGGTATGTCATAAATCTATGCATGTTGTAAAATGTCATAAAATTAAACTCACACATGTATCAATGTCAAATTCCTAGTTTTAATATCGGACTATGATTATGTAAGATGTAGCCATTGGAGTAAGCTGAGTGAAAGGTAAAAACCTCTCCTCTGTACTATTTTTGCAAATTCATGTGAATCTATAATTATTCCAAAATAAGATGTTTAAAACTTTAATCTTCAGAGGAAGCCATGCATTCATGCAGTTTCTATAATGGGGAGAGAGATGGAAAACAAGTAACTAACTAGCAAGCTAGCTAACTAAATAAATAACTAACTGACTAGTCTTATCTTTCCTTGGAATGGATAACTAAGATTGCACATGATTCCTAAAGTAACGCTTTCCTTCTAAAAATATCTTTTTAAATAAAAGTACTTAAAAATCCTTATTACAATAAAGTGACATTAGACATTTTATGATTTTTAGAAATATAGCCACAAATTTGTAAATGTAAATCTTTGTCCTTAAACCATTTCGTGCCACTTTTAATCCTGCTTTTCTTTGGGAATCTCTCGTTTGTAGCTGTCCAGCATTTCTCAGAGTACTCATTCTAGCTTATTTTTCATATGCTCTATTGGTAAGAAGGGATATATTTTAGGTGTGAATCTTCTACAATGATGGCCTCTTTCTTTTTTTTTCAATATATGAAGTTTATTGTCAAATTGGTTTCCATACAACACCCAGTGCTCATCCCAAAAGGTGCCCTCCTCAATATCCATCACCCACCCTCCCCTCCCTCCCACCCCCCATCAACCCTCAGTTTGTTCTCAGTTTTTAAGAGTCTCTTATGCTTTGGCTCTCTCCCACTCTAACCTCCTTTTTTTTTTTTCCTTCCCCTCCCCCATGGGTTTCTGTTAAGTTTCTCAGGATCCACATAAGAGTGAACACATATGGTATCTGTCTTTCTCTGTATGGCTTATTTCACTTAGCATCACACTCTCCAGTTCCATCCATGTTGCTACAAAGGGCCATATTTCATTCTTTCTCATTGCCACGTAATACTCCATTGTGTATATAAACCACAATTTCTTTATCCATTCAATGATGGCCTCTTTCTAATATGGTGGTGTTTACTCAGAGAACAAAGCAAATGTCATTTAATACTAAATAAGTTGTTGGTGACATATTACCCACAGGTAATATGCTAATTTGATAACTTTCTTAATTGAAGCAATTTTTTAAAAGACTTTACATCCTACATTATGTTCTTTGTTTCAAGTTTATTTTTTCCAAAAATCTTTTCTTAAAAATCTTCAAGGATTTTTAAAATTCAAAGGATGAATGTTATATAGACAAATTTTAGCTCAATATAAATAAGAATTTTCTAGTAAACACATTCAAAGATAGGATATGGTCTTTGGGAAGAGGCAATTAAACTGGAGAAACTTTTAATTCCCTTTAACTTTAATATTATGTCAATTAAAAATATAAAATTTATACAGTGGTTTCAAGAGAGAAATTAAAAAAATGGCAAGTATTCCTTTTCAAAGAGAAATGATGCTAGCTGAAATCACATAATGAAGGTGCCATAAGTGATTGAAATAATATCCCTTGTTAATAAATATAGATATTTATTAAGGTCCTATTGTGTTCTAGGCATGACTCCAGGTTGAGGATTAGAAGATCTAGAATGAAAGAAGTCTCTACTTTCATGGAGCTAATATTATAGTGGGTGGGGGAGGGAGAAAAATACATAGACATAGAATAAATCATGGGGTAACTCATGTGTAGAAAAGCATAAATCAGGAAAGAGGAGATAGGAAGCACTGGTGGGTGGAAAGTCACCTCTTTGATTAGCTGATATTTCAACCTGGACTTAAAGGAAGTGAGAGTATGTGAGCCATGAAGATGTCTGGGGGAAACTTAATTGTTGGTAGAGACGACACCTGTTTTAAGTGCCCTTGGGTAGTGTGATGATTAATTTTATGTGTCAACTTGACTGGGCTAAGGGATGTTCAGATGGTTGGTAAAATATTACTTCTGGGTGTGTCTGTGAGGATGTTTCTGGAAGAGATTAGCATTTGAATTGGTAGACTGAGTAGAGAAGATTGCCCACAACAGTGCAGGTGGGTATCATCCAGTCCACTGAGGGCCTGAAAAGAACAAAAGGCTGAGGAAGAATACAGTTTTTCTCTTTGCTTGAGGTGGGATGTCCATCTTCTGCCCTCAGAAATCAGTGTTCCTGTGCCTCAGACTCTGCCTGGGACTTAACACCATTGTTTTCACAATTCTCAGGCTGAATTACACCACTGGCTTTCCTGGTTCTCTAGCTTGCAGACAGCAGATTGTGGAACTTCACAGGCTCCAGAATTGCATGAGCCAACTTCTATAATAAATCTCTTATATATGTGTATATATTCTATTGGTTCTATTCTCTGAAGAACTGTAACTAATACAGGTGGAAAGGAATTAGAATGTTGGAGGAACAGCAAGGCAACCAATGTGGCTGGAGTGGAGTAAGGGTAATAAAAGAGACTGGAGAAGCGGTGGTGGAGCGGAGGGTGGGCAAATTTTGTAGGACACTGTAAATCATGGTGGGTCTTGTGGGTTTTACCGTGACTGGGATGGGAAGCTGTTGAAATGATGAGCAGAAAGTGATATCATCTTTCTTACATTAAAAAGGGTTTGTCTGGCTACGGAGCACAGCTTGTCAGGTGTAAGAGTGGAAGTAGAGAGAATATTTAGGAAAGAGGTTATTGCAATAATCTAGTAAGAGATGGAAGTGGATTGGAATGGGGTAGGAGATGGGTAGTGGTGTAGGTTAGAATTAGATTCAGCATATAATTTGAAAGCAGTTATTACAGAATTTACTGGCGATTTGGATGTGGACATGAGAAGAAAAATAAAGATACAAGTACAAAATTATTGGCCTGAGCAACTGGAAGATCATAGCACTGCATTTGATAATGTGTGATTGAAAGGTTTGGTGTTGAGGGATATGTCTTCTTGTTGAGTGAGCCTCAGCATATGGCTATTCCTGCTCTTTGGCTCAGATTTGTAGACTTGATGAATATATTTACTTTTTCCTTCTTGCCAGTTGCCACCACTTATGTGCCTGGGATACCCCATAATTTGTGGAGGGTGAGTATTGGCCACTGCTTGCATAAAACATATCAGTGACAGAACTGGTTTTAAATATTAGGAGTACAGCCCAAAGCACTCAAGCATGATGATTTAGAAGGCCTGTAATTTTGTAATTGCTTTTTGTATCATAAAAATTAAAATTTTTATATAACTGCTTAACTGGGACCTTTATTTTTTCTGTTCCCCCTTTTGCCTCTGACTGCCACATTCCTGCCTATCTCTACCTCCAAGGCTAACCTAAGTTATCAGAGTTTTTCTTTCCTTAAAATACACCTTTCAAACCGATAGAAAATGTCTGAAGGCTTCCTTTAAAAAAAAACTAGCATATGTCATCTTTCAACATGTTCAATAAAATGTTATTGTCTAAGGTGCCTAGGGTGAATGACAGCATCAATTTTTTTTTATATGGAAGGGACTTTAGCTATTTTCTCTGAATGATGTTTTGGGGTTTTTTAGGGCACATTCTGAGTAATATTCTGGCTGTTTTAATTTGCACAAGAGTTTACCAGTTTTTTGCATGCTTTTTATATGGGTTAATTATACTAGAAAAAATCTGTGTAGGAAAAACATTTGTTCATTAGTCTCATAAGAATTGGGAAATAGTGTGGGATTTTGCTTTAGGATACAGTGAGAGAAAGAATATGAGTATAGATTCAAGGGAAAAAGAGAAGGAAAAAGAGGAACCCAGAAACAATCAGAAGAAACCAAGTTGAACATATAACTAAACATCAAAACCATAATAATTAATAAATGTATTATTGAAGTGGATTTTCATATTTTGTATTTTTATTTTTTTAAGTATATTTATTTTGAGAGAAAGAGAGAAAGCACATAGAGAGGAGGGGCAGAGAGAGAGAGAGGAAGAGAGAGAATCCCAAGCAAGCTCCACACTCAGCATGGAGCCCGATGTGGGACTCGATCACACTGTGGGTCTCGATCTCATGTTGGTGAGATAGTGACCCAAGCTGACACCAGGAGTTGGATTCTTTTTTTTATTTAAATTTTTTTTTTCAACGTTTATTTATTTTTGGGACAGAGAGAGACAGAGCATGAACGGGGGAGGGGCAGAGAGAGAGGGAGACACAGAATCGGAAACAAGCTCCAGGCTCTGAGCCATCAGCCCAGAGCCTGACGCGGGGCTCGAACTCACGGACCGCGAGATCGTGACCTGGCTGAAGTCGGACGCTTAACTGACTGCGCCACCCAGGCGCCCCTTACCAGGAGTTGGATTCTTAACTGACTGAGCCACCCAGGCATCCATGGAGTGAATTTTTAGATGGGTTCTCAAGACCATTGGGAATAAGGCTCAGATTTTTTTGCTCAGAATAAGCAAAACTCCAAGATAGAAAGATGTACAAAAGTTTTAGTGGATGAATAGGATACAGTACAGGCATACCTTATTTTATTGTGCTTCACTTCATTGCATTTTGTAGATACTGCATTCTTTTTCACAAATTGAAGATTTGTGGCAACCCTGCATTGAGCAAGTCTTTTGGCCCCATTTTCCAACAGCTTTTTTCACTTTGTGTCTGTCACATTTTGGTGATTTTCAGAAATTTTCAAATTTTTTCATTATTATATTGGTTATGGTTCTCTGTGATCAGTGATTATGACTTGATGAAAGCTCAGATGATAGCATTCTTTTCTTAGTAATAAAGTATTTTTTAATTAAGGCATGTACTTTAAAAAAACATAATGGTATTGCACACATAATAGAGTTAATAGTGCAATGTAAACATGACTTTAATATGCACTGGGAAACCAAAAAATTTATTTGACTTGGTTTATTGCAGTATTAGCTTTTTTGCAGTGGTCTGGAACTAAACCTGCAAGATCTCTGAGGTATGCTTGCAGCCCCCCCCTTATCCATAGTTTCACTTTCAGTAGTTTCAGTTATCTGTGGTCAACCATGGAAACAGACATTGCTCCTTAAGATGAATTGTTAGAAGTCAATGGTAGCCTAATTCTATGTCATGATGGCTACATCATTCATCTTGCTTCATTGCATCATGTAGGCATTTTATCATCTCACATCATCACAAGAAGGGTGAGTACTGTACAATAAGGTATTTTGAGAGAGAGAGAGAGGGAGGCCACATTTACACTGTTATAATTGTTCTATTTTATTCTTATTGTTGTTAATCTCTTCCTGTGCCTAGTTTATAAACTAAACTTTATTATAGGTATGTAGGTACAGGAAACAACACTGTATATATAGGGTTCAATACTACCCATGGTTTCAGGCATCCACTAGAGAAGATGTCTTGGAACATATCCCCCACAGATAAAGGAGGACTACTGTAAGATACAAATATGTACTTTGAACTAGCACTGTTGAGAATCATGATTGTGAGTAAAATTAGCTGTTGTGGTCCAGCCACAGTGGAAAGAGCTCATTGATGATGAATGGTGCCATTTAGATTGATGGGTGGCAGTGAGGAGGGAGAGAACTCTCCTGTTATAGAGAACTTAGAATTGCCTTTCTTTAACTTTGTCATGGCATCGCCAATACTCAGTAATCAAAAATGGGCAGAGTGGAATGGAGGTGCTTGCCTGAGTGCCATGCTCTGTGGACCCCAGTGTAGCTCAGTGGATAGTACTTGAGGAAGTACTGATCCAAAAGTAATGGGGATTCTCATACTATAAAATGATTCCCTTGTATATGTATCTTTAGGCTGCATATTGCTGATTTATAACAACTTTCTCAAAGCTACTCTTTAGGGTTATTAAAAACAACATAGGGCTCTTTGAAGAAGACATGGTCGCAGGTACCACAGAACTTTGCAGGCCCCGATCCTGCTCCTGCCTCACCATGTTGGCTCTTGCCAAGGAACAAGTCGGTCAGGAAGCTGTGCCGCAGCCGTGGCTTTGAAAGACACCAGGAAGACACCCCTGGAACCAGAGATAGTGATTCATCAAATTAGAATTACTCTAACCAGCCCCAAAGTAAATGGAGAAAGCATGTGCTGACTTGATCAGAGGCACAAAGAAAAAGAATCTCAAAGTGAAAGGACCAGTTTGGATGCCTACCAAGACTCTGAGAATCACTACAAGAAAAATTTCTTGAGGTGAAGGGTTTAGACTTCATTTTCAGATGAGGATCCACAAGCAATTCATTGATTTATACAGCCCTTCTGAGATTGTTAAACAGATAACTTCCATGAGTATTGAAACAGGAATTGAGGTTGAAGTCACCATTGCAGATGCTTAAATCAACCTTTTTAATAAATTGATTATCAGTTAAAAATAACTAACTTACTAAATACTCCATAGGTGACTAGGTCCTCACTTCCTGAAACAAAAACAAACAAATGAACAAAAAACATCAAGCAAACCAAGATGTTCTGAGGGAGGATTCTAGGTTTACCACTTAATTTGGCGTGTAATCCTAAGCAAATTACTTAATTGTTCTGTGCTCCAGATGTCTCATCAATAAAATGGAGTTTTAATAGTGTCTGCTTCATAGGGCTGTTGTGAAGAATAAATGTGATAATGCATTTAAAGTGCTTAGCACGTTATGTACCTCAATAAATGTTAGCTTACTTTGATAAGGTAGTTAATTGACCTGCTAACACATATCTTTCCACTTCTACAAAATAAGGGAAAAAACCCCATCTCTGTGGCATTTAGTAGGCATTATAGGTAATATTTGTCTTCAAATTTATTATTTTAAAATAAAAAAAACTGTTTTTAAAATGGTAATTTATTTAGTGGCAAGGATTTAACATTTTTTGGTCTAAAATGTTCAAACTATTATAGGAAACTAGATTTTTATGGGGAAATTTTTCATTTTTTTTAAGGTGGATATCTTCTATTTCTGAATGGTTTATGGTATATATGTTAAAAATATTCTGGGATAAGCTATCTTTCAAGGTGAAACTAAAACTCAAAATCAGCAATAAATACTTCACATGAAATGGAAAAAGTCAGGAACAACCTGTCTCTTGGTGTTAGAGGTTTCCAGTCAATTACGGGTGTGGAAATGCATGCCCACGTTGATGACTGGCCAAGGGCATCTGTGTTGTTGCTTCCTTCTCCCCCCTCTAAAGTTGATGCAGGTTTTTAGTTGTTTTCCTGGCTGGCTTGTGCTGGAAAGCAGCAGGTTTGTTTTCTGTTGGCAGCCCCCCTTTTCATGCTCCCTGAGATGCAACCTTAAATTGATTATGTTGCCCCTTCACCCCTGCGGTCAGCTAGATAACAAAGGAAGGGGACTCAGGGAACTCAGAAATCCACATACAAACAGCAGCACTTTTCTTTGAATTTCTCTATCAATTTGTCTTTCTTATGACACAGTACACTTTGCAGAGGAATTTTATTTCACATATATCATTTCCCTTACTAGTGAAATGTAGGTGTTAGAGGCATGTAGTTCAACTCCCCCCGCCCCTCCCCGCCAACTCCAACAGAATCTCTTCTTGTATACACCCATAACAACTGATTATCTAGCCCCTGCTCCAACACTTCCAGCCATGAGCCATCTTACCTCACAACCTGTCTTTGGGGGAGACAGGTTTCTTCCCTTTTAGTCAGCTGAAACTCCTTTATTGACACAAATCATATAATATTTTAGTTCAAAGATTTTATTTTTGAATACATTTTATTCTAGTTCATTTCATTTTTGCATGGACATTTTCTTCACTGTTCTTTTTTTTTTTTTTTTTTTTTTAAAGCTTATGTATTTATTTTGAGAGGTGGGGGCAGGGGCAGACAGAGGGAGAGACAGAATCCCAAGCAGGCTGTGAACTGTCAGTGTGGAGCCTAATGCGGGGCTTAACTGAGCCACCCAGGTGCCCCTCTTTACTGTTCTTTTTTTTTTTTTTTAATATGTTTGTTTATATTTGGGGTGGGGGGAGAGACAGAAACACAGTGAGTGGACAGGGGCCAAGAGAGAAGGAGACATAGAATCCAAAGCAGGCTCCAGGCTCTGAGCTGTCAGCACAGAGCCCCACATGGAGCTCGAACTCACGAACAGTGAGATCATGACCTGAGTTGAAGTCACACATTTAACCGACTGAGCCACCCAGGTGCCCCATCTTTACTATTCTTAAATTCTGATCATAATTATCAATATTTTCTTGAGTATTATATTAGAGAAATATTTGAACATATTCAACTTGCCCATGAAGTTATTTTTTCACAATTATTTTACTATAATTTTGTAATTAAAAAAAATGTAAAGTAAACTCTGCTCCCAATGTGGGTCTTGAAGTCAAGATCCCAAGATCAAGAGTTGGATGCTCTACCCTCTGAGACAGCCAGGCGCCCCTATTTTACTATAACTTTGAATGAAAGTTATGTTCAGGGTTTTTTTCCTTAGCATGTCTTACTTTTCTTTGTGAAATTTTGAAATGTTATATAATTAGTCATTTAATTAATGTATTATTTATTATTTGGTTACAAAGGTAATGACCATACCTCTCATCACTGGAGACTTGAGTAAACCACTCACTAGTCTCAGGACTAGTCCAGCAAATTTTTCATGCATATCATTTGAGAGTATTTGATACCACACACAGAGGATCTTAATTGTGGGTCTGGGATCAAAGAGATCCATGAATCCTCTAGAATCAAATGTAAAATTTTGGTTTTGCGCAGATGAGCAGATAGATCTTAAGGAGATTTTGGAGACTTTCATCAGGCTTTTAGGGAGTTCTGCAAGTTCCCTTCCCCCAAATGTTAAGAACTTTGTTGCTAGAAAGTTATGAGAGCATGTATGACTTTCTAGGCTGCCAGAACAAATATCACAGACTGGGTGGCTTAAATGACAAAAGTGTGTTTTCTCACAATTCTGGAGGCTGAAAGCCCGAGATCAGGATTTCAGCGGGGCTGGTCTCTTGGCTTGTAGATGGCTATCTTCTTCCTATGTCTTCAGATGTTCTTCCCTCTGTGCATGTCTGTGTCCCAATCTCCTTTTCTTTTAAGGACACCAGTCACACTGGAGTAGGGTCCATGCTAATGACCTCATATTAGCTTAATTGCCTCTTTAAAGATTTGATCTCTACCTTGTAGGTATTGGGGGTTAGGACTTCAACAAATAAATTTGGGGGGATTACAGTCCAGCCCACAAGAGTATTTGTATGAAAATTAAAAATCAAAAAGTGAAAACTGCATTCAATTCACTCTAGAGTAAGTTTTCCCTAGTCAGAATCTGCTGGCACAATATTTATTAGCTTGCAATTCAAACATAATTTCTTTTTCAAACTAGCTGCTTCTGTGTGAGTTCTCTGGATCACTGGAGCTAGAATCAATCAGCCATCAATATTTATTGAGCACCCACTGTGTGCAAAAAGCTGTACAAAGACCTCTAAATCTGTGGTATTGATTGTGCCTGCCAGCCAGGGCAGGGTTTTCTTGTGAAACAACTCAGACATTTGCCTTGTGCTGTAAAAGGGAGCAGGAATTTGGAGGTATGCATTGGGTATTTTAAGCTCTGAAATTTAAAGGTTCTTATCATGGAAAGGAAGTTTCCATAGGTATCTTTTATCTATCTTTTCTGTTACCTTACGGTACAGACATTGATGGTGTCTGTATGCTGAAAGTGATTAGATTTTGGGAAGCTTTCTTAAAATATGCACAGTAAAATCCATTCCATTTACAAAGTGTACTCACAGTTGTGGTAGAGAGAAAACACTATTATTTCTAAGCAAATACGGAGGGTTTATCTCAAGGAGAAAACTGTCTTTATTTGGGAACCTCCATTAATAGATATATTTTATTACCAAGATGAGCTTTCCGGGGTGCAGTGAAACATAGATTGCTAAGCTTCTCTGGTTAAGAAATAAACAGAAACTTGGAGAATTCAGAGATGAACAATCTATGAAGGAGAAAGGAGGAAAGAAAAGGGGTGGGAGGAGGGTGGAGACTCTGCAGAATGATGGGAGGCTGGAGCCTGGGAAGACACAGTCATTGAAAATGCTTCAGAGTTGGAAATGGTAGAAGGGAGGTTTAATCCTAAATTGTTGGCAGTGCTGTGCAGCAATGTGAGCCTCATTTGCTCTCTCCAAATTCCAGTGGAATCTCTTGCAGGCACAGCTTTGAGTCTTTGGTTGCTGAGAGACAAGGGTGAGACCGGATGGAGTGGGAAAGAGGAGAGAAACATAATAAGAAAATAAACACATGGATCTACCTAAGCTAAGGAACAGTATTACCAATAATGTTGGGTCTGCCTTTGCAATATTGTACTAAAGCAAGCAGCAGATTCCCCCAAATTGAGAGGCCTACTTTATTTCATTTTTATTACCCAAGCCATAAGCTATTGCTTGGTCTTTGGAGGCTTCCTCTGGGGCAGTTAGTAGACAGGAGCCATCGGATATGGGTGGTGGCAGCAGCAGTGACAGAAGTAATGGGATTGTATTTCTTAGGCATGGGTGAGTAAAGATTCCTAATTTGTCTTTAGCTTGGTCCCATAGTGCAAAGTTAGGGGCTATTTATCTTATTGAGGTAGTGCATTTCATCCTTATGATTCTGAATACACATACACAAAGTGACTGATGATGTTGGGAAGGGCAAGACCTTATGCCTGCTTCTGGCAATTGCTTAAACTCATCTCCTCTCTAAGAATGCTTATATAGGCAGATTTGGGTCCTAAATCCCTAATATCTCATTCTCCATAAGCAGACTCATATTTCAAGCCTTGCTAAGAGTCTTCAGCTTAGCAATATGAATATGAGACCCAAAAGTACACCGTATGTGTCAGGAAATAGATGCCACACTCAAACTGGGTAACTGAGCATAGTTTAATAAAAGTACAATTTATAAAGCTATAGGCAAGACTTAGTGAATACTATAAAGGATAGATAGAGTGGCTCCTTAGGGCTGGTATCAGCTGGGGGTCTTTGCTCTCCTAGGTTGAAAGGGGGAAGGGGTGAGAGAGGCTCATGAACTTGGTGAGTAAGCTATAATAGAGAGGGTCCTATGACAGGAGCTGGCTTTTGGGAGACAGACACAGATAATCTGGGTGGCTGGCAGGGAGAATTGAAGGAAGAAAGACTCTGACGTTATTCTTCTCCTGCCTTCTGCTGTCCCACTGGTGCTTCAGGTTGACTGAACCCCACTGGAAGCTTGCTGAAGTCCACACAGGCCAGTCTTCCAGGGAAGACACCAGACTGTAAGAGGATCTGGAGGACAAACAGGAAGAGATCAAGCTATGGGTATAGTTTTCTGTATTTTGAGGGGTTCAGACATTATCCAAGTATAAGCTGTGTCGTATTTGGGGAGGGCCTGTGCTACTAACTTTAGCTCTGCTAAATGCCATTGTCTCCAAGAAGACTTCCTCATAAACCTAGCCAGAAGGAGCATTGCTATCTTTTGAATGTGTCTAGAACTATGTTTGTCCTACTCATTGAGCACAACAGATACTGCCTTGGATCTAATGTGGATGAAAACCTCTCTATTTGTGTCTTGCTTATATTTGTTTCTTCCAAAGTGCCTTGCACAATGCGTACACTCAACTTTTTCCATTAAAAGTTTTCTGTTTTTGTTTTTTGAAGTCAGCTCCACAGGGCAGCAGGCAGAATTATTCATGCCTTCTCAAGTATGACAGGTGTTTACCTCATGTTTTCACTGTTACTAAAATGCTCCCAACTATGCCTGGATGGTAATGATGGCATTTTCAGAATGATTCATACCGCTATCCTTCCATGTAGTCTCTAAGCCACAGAACAGCAAAAGAATCATAAACTTGAGATGGCATTGGGATGATTGCTTCTTTGTTCTGAAGTCTCTTATGTTTACCTGCTTCCTGCCTTGAGTTACTCCCAGACTATTAGCATCAGTTCTTTGGTCTGGTTCCTTTTTCCTTGTTTCTCTTTACCTCAGGCTCCTTGCCCTAGGTAAGCAAAGTTGCTTGCTGCCTTCTCAGCATGAAGAACATAATTTGTTCCTGGTCCTTCACATGCATCTTGTTCAAGGTCTAGAGCACTGTCTTTTTACCGCCCTGGGCTGTTAGGAGGTTAGCGTTGGCCTGAGGTTATGCGCAAGAATCTTAGCAGAATTGGAAAAAAAATCTACTTATTTAAGGCATGTTTCCCTAATTTTGCGTTTGTGTACAGGAATTTTGGAATCTGTAAGTAGTTATTTTAGATTTTCCCTTTAAAATTTTTTTATCTTGGCTAATGGGTTTATTAGTATAGCCTATTGCATATTTTGGATCTGGATTTTGCTGTCAAGCATATCATTTCTCTAATTTCTGTTTATTTACAATTTTATAAACAGTGATATTTTCTGTTCACATGTTAGTTTAAGCATAGAAATAGGTAATTTATTATTTTTTGAATTTGGTCTATTAACCAGTACTCTCTGGTTATCATTCATTTAGCTGTTAAATCACTCACTTGTAATATTATCCAGATCACATTTCTCTAATTAGTAAGTATATCATTAAAAACTTCAAATGCCTTGCTGTAATGCAGATATAACATTTTATTCCAGTCTGTCTATGAGAAAAAGATATTAGGTAATTTGCATGATTTATTCTTAAAAGGTCAGGCTGGCTTCTAGTCATTAACACTTATAAATGTTTATATACCCTATTAATGATTTATACAAGTTTTGTTTTTGTTTTTGTTTTTTTTGCCAGTGGTTGAAATAAATTTTAGAAATCTGTAGTTTTTAGAAAACATATTTGGAAAAAAGGGGCAGCTGGGTGGCTCAGTTGGTTAAGCATCTGACTTCGGCTCAGGTCATGATCTCATGGTTCATGATTTTGAGCCTCACGTTGGGTTCTGTGCTGACAGCTCAGAGCCTGGAGCCTGCTTTGGATTCTGTGTCTCCTTCTCTGTCTGCCCCTCCCCTGCTCATGCTCTGTCTCTCTCAAAAATAAATAAACATTAAAAAAGAAAATATATTTGGAAAATGAAACATTTCCTTGTTCATCCTCAGTTTTCTGTCATCTGTTTCATTCACTATAATGTCTCAAGTGCTGACATTTGTCCTGCATTGAATTTGCAAATACTTTTAGGATTCAGGAATAAAATCCATCTTGGTTAACTCACTTTGAACTTAAAACCAGCAAAAACAAATCAACTAGCCTGAGAAGAGTTTTTCAACTCTCATGTCACCAATTTTGGATTTCAATTCTTCATTCATTCATTCATTCATTCATTCAAAGTTTATTGAGAGAGAGAGAGCGCACAAGCAGGGAAGGGGCAGAGAGAGAGAGAGACAGACAGAGAGAGAGGGAGAGAGAGAGAGTCCCAAGCAGGCTCTGCACTGCCAGCACAGAGCCCACTGTGGGGCTCAGTCTTATGAACCATGAAATTGTGACCTGAGCTGAAATCAAGAGTCGGACACTTAACTGACTGCATCACCCAGGAACCTCTCAATCCTTTAAAAAATAATAAAGGGATTGAAATTGCTCCCTGTTAGGCTCTACAGTAGTCTACAGGTTAAGAAGAAAAAGTGGAGACTATCTAACATCCACAGTGAGGGAAAAGTAGCTAGCAAATTCATGTGCTTTGTTTAAAACTAGCTCTGAATTTGAAATTCTAATTATTTAAAGACCCTGTTATTTGCAAGGATGAAAACAAAGAAATAAATTCATTTTCAAGAGGAGTTCCTTACTAAAATCCACATTTCTAGGACATGACATCTTTAGATTTGTTGAACAGCTGAAGGAGCAATATGGTGAGCTAGTCCTTTTATTTCAGGCACAGCGTAACAAGGAGTGCAGGTGCAAACCCCATTACCCCATTATCTGGCATAACCTAGCTCTGTCTGCTGTAGTATCCTATGTGACCCTACATGAAGAATTAATAAATGCACAAAAATGGAATAACAAGCTAATTATCACATATCACTTACATTCCTCAAACAGGTTTGAAATAAACTTTAGAACTCTATGCTTTTTTCATCATTAAAAAAATTGTTTTTATTTAACCTTTCACCCCTTTCATCCATTTCTTCTGCCCCTTTTCCCCTGCTTCTGGTAACCACCAGTCTGTTTTCTGTATCTATGAACCTTTTTTTTTATTCCATATATACAATATTTGTGGAATAGGAGACATCATACTGTATTTGTCCTCCTCCGTCTGACTTATTTCACTTAGTGTAATACCCTCAAGGTCCATCCGTGTTGTTGCAAATGGCAAGATTTCATTCTTTTTTATAGCTGAATAATATTCCATTGCGTGTGTGTGTGTGTGTGTGTGTGTGTGTAACCTTTTTTATCCATTCATCTATCAATGGGCACTTAGGTTGTTTCTGTATCTTGGCTATTGTAAATAATGCTGAAATGAACATAGAAGGTATATATATCTTTTTGAGTTAGGGATTTTTTTTTTACCTTGGATAAATACCCAGAAGTGGAATTGCTAGATGATATGGTAGTCCTATTTTTAATCTTTTGAGGAAACTTCATACCGTTTTTTATAGTGGCAGTACCAATTTACATTCCTACCAACAGTGCACAAGATTTCCTTTTTTTCACATCTGTGCCAACAGTTATTTCTTGTCTTTTTGGTAATAGTCAATCTGACAGGTATGAACTGATATTTCATGGCGGTTTTAATTTGCATTTCTGTGATGATTAATGATGTTGAGCATATTTTCACATACTTGTTGGCTATTTCTATTTCTTTGGGAAAATATCTATGCAGACCTGCCCATTTTTAAAAATTTATTTATTTATTCTTGAGAGACAGAGAAAGAGAGAGAGAGAGGGAGTGGCAATCAGAGGGAGAGAGAGAGAATCCCAAGCAGGCTCCACACTGTCAGAACAGAGCCCAATCGGGGCTTGAACTCACAAACGGTGATATTGTGACCTGAGCCAAAATCAAGAGTCAGACGTTTAAGGGACTGAGCCACCCAGGCACCCCCTGCCCATTTTTAAATACAGTTTTTTTTTTTTTTGCTATTGAGTGGTATGAGTTCTTTATACATTTTGAGTATTAACCCCTTAGCAGATATATGACTTGCACATATTTTCTCCCATTCAGTAGGTTGTCTTTTTATTTTGTTGATGTTTTCCTTTGATGTGCAGAAGACTTTTAGTTTGATGTAGTCCCACCTGTTTATTTTCATAGCTTTTGCTTTTGGTGTCAGATTCAGAAAATCATGGCCAAGACCTATGTCAAGGAGCTTACTACCTGTATTTTCTTCTAAGAGTTTTATGGTTTCAGTGCTCACATTCAAGTATTTAATCCATTTTGAGTTCATTTTTGTATGTGCTGCAATATAGTGGTCCAATTTCATTCTTTTCCATGTTGCTGCTGAGTTTTCCCAGCACCAGACTCACTTTCCCCACTGTATATTCTTGATTCCTTTGTCATCAATTAATTGTTCATATATGTGTGGGTTTATTTCTGGCTCCCTGTTCTGTTCCATTGATTTATGTCTGCTTTTATGCCAGTACCATACTGTTTTAATTACCATAGCTTTATAATAGAGTTTTTATTTTTTTTTTATCAGGAGTGTGTTGCCTCCAGCTTTGTTCTTCTTTCTCAGGATTGCTTTGGCTATTTGGGGTCTTTTGTGTGTTTTCAAAAATTTATTCTATCCAGGACCACCTGAGTGGTTCAGTTGATTAAGCATCTGACTTTGGCTCAGGTCATGACTTTACGGTTTGTGAGTTAGAGCCTTGCATTGGGCTCTCTGCTGTCAGCACAGAGCCCACTTTGGATCCTCTCTCCTCCCCACTCCTCTGCTCCTACCCTGCTCATGTGTATGCACGTACGCCCTCTCTCTCAAAAATAAATAAACATTAAAAAAATTTATTCTATCCATTTTTGTGTGAAGACTCTTCTCTTTAAAGCAAAGAGGGATGCAAAATGGGAGAGCTAATTTTCTCAGTTATTTGTTAGCAGTGTGTGCTAGAAGGTCCAAGTAGTGAGCTTCTTCTTGCTTCTTTGTTTTGTTCCAATTATATTGTTTATTTTCCCCCTACCCCCCAAACAACAACAGCAACTAAGCAAAAATTCTCACAACAAACATGGCCAAAATAAAAATTAGTAAACAAAACCAAATTAAAAAACAATCTCCTTCAGTTGGAATGTTTGGTCCTAGGTGGTGAAGACCCGGGGAACAGGGCTGCTTCTAACATGACTTCTGGGGTTCCCATGGCTTTCAGCTATTCTTGCTGTGTTTATTCTGCTCTTTTGCTGTTTATGCAGTTTTAAAATGTATTCAGATGACTTTTAAGTGTACTACTAATATTATTCTTGTGTGGGTTATGAATAAAACTGTAATTGTCCCAGGATCCTGGACCTGTAGAGATAATAGCAAGCATTAGCAGAGAGGTGTTCTCTCAGGTCTATTTATCCAGTATCAGTTTGATTTGATAATCTCACTATAGTATCATTTACTGGTCATAAAATTAACTACTTCTTTTTTAATTTTACCCTTCAACACTTGTCTTTCTTATTTTCCTCTCAGTTCAATGCAATAAAAATTTTAAGTCTTATTTTTAAAGTCTTTCAACTATAACCCCTAAGGCATTGAGCATGAAGAAAAAAAAAACTGTGCATAGAAAATTATATTATGCTGTTTCATTTCTGTGTTGTTTTGCATGTTCTAAGTTTGGACCTTTGATCCAATTAGTTGGGTGTTTTTTTTTTTTTTTTTTTTTTGGTAAGCAATGACCCTGATAGGGGAAGCCTATAGAGCTGTACATTCATTAAATACACTAAAATGCAGCTGCTGAATAGGTTTTCCTCAATGATTTCACCTCACGATATATACAATTACTGGAAACTGCGCTTTTTCTTATCAAACTGAAGACTGAGGAACAATTTAATAATGTTTTCAACTGTAAGAAAACCTTGTAGGCAGAGGGTGATATTTATTTATTGTTCATTTTCTGCTGAGGAAAATACAAAGGAATTCATAGTTAACTGCTGAGGGATTGAAATAAATTTTGAGATAAAGTTCTCAGCAATGAGGTTATTAAATAGCAGAAGGAAATTTTGCCTACCTTTGGGGAAGTCAGGTGGGCAGAAAGAAGGTAGAAATGGAGTCATTAAAAGATGGTATTTGGGGTGGGAAATTACATTCTATAGTTTCTATAGGGGTTTTCCCTACAGGAGGATTGCAAGATGTGCAGATTATATTCTCTCTGGGAATTCAAAGATGATATTGGAGTGAGACTGGACAATAAACAGCATTTTAAGATCTTGGTTAATATTACAGCTCTATGATTGAGTAACCCTTTCAGTTGCAAGTCTATTTTTATAAAAATTACATTCTTTTGTTATTAAACCAAACCATTACACATGTATTGACCACTATTTTGCAGTAGGTGTTTTTTTTTTTTTTTTTTTGGATGTAATTTGTATATTGCTAAATTCAGGCATTGGTGCTTAACAAATAAACTCTGGTTTGAATGTGATTTTCCAAGGCTGAGGGTGATTTAGCCTTTTTGTTTCTTTTCCATAGTTATTGTATCCATCCCTTATGTAAATTCCATAGATGGCTAGGGATAAAGATGATTACTCTGAATACTCAGGGTAGATTTTCATGGTTTATGGAACTCCTTTCATCCCACTCAGACTGTCAACTTCCTACTGCCTCATTATTTTGCAGAAGTTTGAGATTACTATGTGAGGGTTAGGCTTCCTGTACAGTGTCTGAGGCAGTTTCACACAAGGCCGCCGTTGTATGCTGGTCATGTACCATTGAAAATTCTCCAGATGAGATGGTAATCTCTACTACTACCCTTAAACCCAGAAATGGAGCCCCTTCTTTGGGTATTGTTATGGCCTGGAATGTGTCTTCCAGCTCCCAAATTCATATGTTGAAGTCCTCAGTACCTCAGAATGTGACTATATTTGGAGACAGGGCCTTTAAAGAGGTAATGAAAGTAAAATGGGACTAGAGTTGGCTCTAATATAACCTGACTGATGTCCTTATGAGAAGAGATTAGGATACAGAAAGCATTGAGAGAGGGACAACCATGTGAAGACACAATGAGAAGGTGGCCATCTGCAAGCCAAAGAGAGAGATTTCAGAAGAAACCAACCCCAAGATACGCTGATTTTGGGCTTCTAGGCTCCAGAATTATGAGAAAATAAATTTCTATTGTTTCAGTCACCCAGTATGTGGTATTTTGTTATGGTTGCCCCAGCAAACTAATGTAGATATTATGACTCATAATGCCCCATTCTGGCCTTCCTCCTGCCAGTTGCCTCTGTAGGGACTAGGACCAAGGGGATAGGCCCAATTGGGAGGTGGGCCCATTTGGCACCTATGCCTGCCTTCTAAACCTTGCTATGTGGACCTAGACCCCGAAATTCTACTAAATGGCTGGAATCCACTTTCAGGGCTTGAGAAACCTCTTACTTTGGTCATTCCTTCTGAAGGCAGCTCTCTCCACCTGTGGTTGTGCCCCTAGACCTGGGCTATAGCTATGTGGGAGGAGTGTGGGAGAACAAGAAGAGGCTGGGGATGGAAAAGAAGAAGGGTAAGCCATGTGTGGGGTAGAAGCAGATAAGAGAGATAATTTTATCAATGCCTCTATGTACTGATGTGGAACTTTGAGGAATCTGAGAATTATAAGTTTGAACCTATCTTTCCAGATTTTGGTCGAAGTATATATTTCAAGGTAGTAGGATAGGACATTGAAAAAAAATTAAAGTTTATTAATTTTGAGGGAGAGGGGAGAGAGAGAGAGCACAAGCTGGGGAGGGGCAGAGAGAAGGGGACAGAGGATCCGAAGTGGGCTTCGTGCTGACAGCAGAGAGCAGAATGTGGTGCTTGAACTCACAAACCATGAGATTATGGCCTGAGCCGAAGTTGTCCACTTATCCAACTGAGCCACCCAGGTGCCCCTGGGATAGGACATACTTTATTTACAGTTTTGTTAACTGGATGTGTCGTTTTTAAGTATTGTATGTTTTGTGGATCCCCGTTTGTATTCTTATCTGGGCTCCACAATATATTAGGGGTAGGTCTGATATCATCAATTTCTCTATTGTAATTTCCTTTTTTTTCCTATATTAGAAGCAGTATATAGAAGCTGGATTTATGGTTGACATCAATGGTATAATAAAAAAATTTATTTGATCTTAGTTTATTCCAAGTTTGGGGACAGATAAGACTTTAGATACTGAAGTCAGGGTCAGGGGCAGGAAGGAATCCAGAGAAAGGAGAGAGGAGAAAAAAGAGGCCCAGTTTACATGTCCATACCTCTGGGTTTAGATTACCTTACATGAATTTTAAGTTCAGCAGTTTTGGAATATGATTGCATGAGCTCAGGTTCAAGACGGAGTTGGGAGTGTGAGAGCTTTATTGGAGGTCTAGAGAAAGGAAGAAAAATGGTGGAATGAACAAGAGCGGGTGGGCAAAGCCTTCAGAAGACTCTGCTGCTCTGAGAGCAGGGAGAATGGAAGGAAAGAGGAGAGGGTAGGAAGGCCTCAGATTATGGGCAGTTCTGAGAAATCTCAGCCAGCCCTATGCTGAGCTCATGCACAGTTTACCCATAGAGGAGTCCTGAATTGGGAAGAAAGGGCAAGGCCCTAGTACTCCCACCAGGCTCAGTCATTAGTGGGGACTTCTGGGGAGAGCATGACCTCATCTCAAATGCTGCAGTGGATCCTGGAAGTGTTCCAGCTGGAGGGTATTAGTAGATAGTGCTCCTCATGGCAGGTTCTTGGAGGATCCGAGGGGTGAACTACATAGCTGCTACATTTGTTTCTTTTCTTCTGATTGCACATATAATTCATGGTTTTCATGAAAACTTTCTAAAGCCAAAATAAAAACAAAAAAATTCAGAGAAAATGAAAATGTCTCATAATCCCATCCTGTATGGATAACCATGGATAACCATTAATGTTTTGGTAAATGTATTTATTAAAGTTCTCCATAGGAATAGAAATAACAGTGTGTGTGTGTGTGTGTGTGTGTGTGTGTGTGTGTGTGTGTGTGTTAAATGTATGTTTGTTGTAAGGAATTGGTTCACCTGACTATGAAGGCTGAAAAGTCCCATAATCTAGCATCTGCAGTCTGGAAGCTCAGGAAAGCTGATGGTATAGTTCCAGTCCATATCCAAAGGCCTGAGAACCAGGGGAGCCAATGGTATAAACACTGTCTGAATCTGAATAAGGGAGAAGAATGATGGTCCAGCTGCTCTGGTCCGGCAGAGAGAGAATTCCCTCTTCTTCCGCTTTTTTGTTCTATTTGGGTCCTCAGTGGATTGGGTGATGCCAATCCACACGGGGAGGGCAATCTGCTTTACTCAGAAAACTGATTCAGATGCTCATCCCATCCAGAAAACTCTCACAGATATACACAGAAATAATGTGCAATTTAATCTGGGCACCCCATGTTCCAGTTGGCACATAAAATTAACCATCATGGTAAATATCTTTAATTATAGGGATACTTAAAAAATTAAATTCATATTATGTATATTATTGGCAACCAAAACTTTTTATTTAGGCTTTTCATATCTTACGTGTTTCTATATGTCATTAAATATTCTTTTCCAGCATGATTTAATGATTGCACAGTATGATAATGCCATACTTTATTAACCAATTTATTTCTTATTTTTGAATATTTAGTTTTCTAGTTATTCCCTATTACTATTGTTATTAACTATTAAATATTAATAGTGTTTCCCATACTGTTAACAATAATATGATGAGCATCCTAGTCCACAAAAAATAATCTTGAAATAATTTGCAAAAATGGAATTTCTTGGTCAGAGGAAATTTTATGTTTAAGGACTTTGGCTAAATACTGCCTGAAGGACTTCTGGAAAGGTTGTAACCACTTTTGTTTCTCCTTGCATCATGTAAGAGCATCTATTTCCACTCATCTTAGTTCATCTGTGGTGCAGTATCTAATCATATATTATTAGCCGAGAAAAATTAAAACATCTATTTGCAAATTCAACTGGAGCCTCTTTCCGTGCTTCTTGAATTCTCTATGCCCTCTGTACTATGAAATGTGCAGTCTGAGAGGGCATTGCTCAACCCCAAGAGACTGAATATTGGCCTAATGAGTAGACTGTGCCCAGAGGCATCTGGTGGCTTGCTCAAGATTAGCCTGCTGGTTGGTGACAGCCTGGGTATCAGAACCTAGGGTTCTCAACACTTTGTCAATGTGTTTTCTTTATATGGGAAACTACTGGATAAGCATCAAGGAAAATTTGGAACTTGGACAAATTTTACTTATTGAATACAGCCTTACAGAGTATTTCTTAGGTGCCAGACAACACTCCAAGTTCTTTGGAAATATTGGACTCATTTATTGTGGGTTTGGCTTTTGGCTTCATCCAGCAAAGCTGGGGATGGCAGGAAGGATTACTCAAGACTCCATGAAAGTCAAGAGTGGTGAGAGGGAGGCTAAGGGAAGTCTCTTGGAGCTGCTCTCAAGCTCCTGTATTTATTGAGCATACACTTAGGGAAACATTGCACAGTACGTTCAGTGGGCTACTGAATGTATAGAAAACGTGCAGAAAGACAAGTTAAGACAGGATAAAATATTGCATGCGATTACATGGTCTAAGGAATTTATGAGCACAGGGAGGACCTAACCCCTAGATATACATTAACTAGATAAGCAAAGTGAGGCCTGTTGTTTTCAACAAGGTCAGAGAGCAGTGTTCTGCTTTGTAATGCATTCCCTGTAATTTCTTAACCCAGGACATAGCTATTTGATTTCCCACAGTTTACTCCTTCTAACAACCCTATGAGCTATATTATTAAGACTTCTACTTTATATTTGAGAAAATAGGCACAGAGAAGTTCACTAACTTGCCCAAGATCATGTGGGGTAAACGGCAGAGCAGGAATTTGAACTGAGGCAGTGTGGCTTCGAAGATCATCCTCTGTTCTTTAAATCACAAGATATAGAATGGCATGTTTCATCTTTTATCTGAAGATGTATACTTTGAGAATGTCCATGTGCATTGTCTATTGTTATGGCCAGAGAACCATTTTCTTTAGTTTTGTTGGAGAGGACTTATGGTATTTACCTTCTACTCAGACACTGCCAAGTATTTCTTTGTTTATTGTGGATCTGCCTCCAGCTGGACCCCACGCACCTGACCCCAAAACCTCGTACAGGACATAATAAGTGCCCCAAAGCATTATGTGGGTGAATGAATGTTTGGGGAGACCTCTACGATGAAGCTTTGAATGGAGACTTAAATGTGAAAAGGAACTAGGCATATAGGTATCTCAGGATAGAGACATCTGGAAGAGGGAAGAACAAGTGTGAACACACTGGTCAGGAACACGCTTGACATGTCTAGCAGACATGAAGAAAGCTCTGTGGCTGCAGTGCGGTGAATAATATGGGATGAGCTCAGGGCAGGAAGTGAGGGTCCAGGGCATGTTAAACCTCCCAGGCCAGCCACAGTAAGGTGCTTCGATTTGAATTGTAAGTGGAATGGAAAGCCTTTGTATGGTTCCAAGCAGGAGGACCGCACCATGTGACCTGGGTCATCACATGACTTCTCTGGTTCTAGTGCAGAGAAAGGATTTCCTTTCAGAGTACCCACAGCCATTTTTCGAAATTTATTTTAGTTCATTCATGTTAAGTGAAAGAATCTGCCCTCTGATTGTGTTATGATATTTCATTTATATAAAATAGAGTTCAGAATGATTTCTAAACTTATTTTAAAACCATGAAATAAAGTTTTCCTAAGAAATTAATCCCTGGGGCACCTGGATGGCTCAGTCAGTTTAGCATCTGACTGCAGGGCAGGTCATGATCTCACGGTCCATGAGTTTGAGGCCTGTAATGGGCTTGCTGCTGTCAGCACAGAGTCTATTTTGGATTCTCTGCCCCTCCCCTGCTTGCTTGCTCTCTCTCTCTCTCAAAAATGAATAAACATTTATTAGAAAAAGAAATTAATAACCAATTCTTTTATCCCCCTTAGAAATGCTATTGATTATCAAAGCTTTACTGAGATTAGCAAATGATTTTTAAAAATTTGGTATCAAAGTATTTTTCCAAGTATGAAGTACTCCTCCACTTATCCATGGTTTTGCTTTCCTTGGTTTAGTTTTCCCCAGTCAACCATGGTCTGGAAGCAGATGATCTTCCTTCTGGGGTGTCATCAGAAGGTCAATAGCACCCTGATGCTACATCACAGTGCCTGCGTCATTCACCTCACTTCATCTTATCACGTAGGCGTTTTATCTCCCATCATCACAACAAGAAGACAGGTGAGTATAGTACAGTAAGATATTTTGAGAGAGAGACCACATTCATATAACTTTCATCACAGTATAATTGTTTTGTGTTTTGTTATTGTTGTTAATCTCTTATTGTGCCTAATTTATAAATTAAACTTTGTACGGGTGTGTACGTATAGGAAAAAACCAGTATATATAGGATTTGGTACTGTCCTTAGTTTCATGCATCTGCTGGGGGTCTTGGAAGGTATCCCCTGTGGATAAGGGGGACTATGGTACACAGAATCAACATAAATAAAATTTAAAACATAAATAGATTGATCGCCTTCAGTATAAAGGCATTGTGTGTTAAGGCCTTTCCATTCTGGGAAAGAGAACTACATACTTCATAAAGAAGTATATGTTTATAATCATCACCTCTCAGAATTTAACATTCCTGGAAAAAGTAAAATAAGCTTATTCAGTCTAGTTCTGTTTCTTTTTCGTCACATTGTTTTACTTTCTTTTCCTGCTTTTTCCCCCTTGGTTATGTAAACTGGTATTATATAAATCATATTCTATAAATAAACATTTATTCAAATGGCATTTTGATATAAAGTGCTGATAATAAATACGCTTATTTAGTAAGGTGTTTCCATGTAATTATAGTTAATTATGTGGTCAAAAACACAATACACTGACCTGTGGTTTTATATATATATTGTATTTCTTATGTTTTGCTTTTTATGGATAATTCCTGTTTGACGTATTGAATGTACTTTTGAGGGCCAATTCAAGTAATGGTTTCTTAGACTTCCCTGAGTTGCAACTTTCAGGATATTTTTGACATATTGGCAATAATACTTTAGAGAAGGTAATGTAAAAGTGAGGATGAAATAATACTAGCCATTAACAAAAATATGTGGAAACTATGGCCTTGTAAATCTCTTTGAGGACTGGAACATTCTTTGAAACAAAGAAACAAACAAAACAAAACAGGTTACCATATATTTAGATGTTACCAGTGAGTGAAATAGAGAAATTAATTTGAATCTTTGGGTGTCAAATTGATAGGCTGTGTCTAAATTTTTTCTAATGGATTATAAAAGGATTTTTTTTCCAGAAAGAGATGCTGTTTAGATTTTTCAGAAAGAAGTCTGAGAAATATGCTCTTTTGTTTTCATTTGTGCTGTGAGTTTAGAATACTGGGGGTGTAAAAGTGACCAAAGATGCCTTAGGATTTGCAAAAAAATTTAATATATGTTTGACTCATAAGTCCATGGTGTGGTAAACCTATGCCCAGCTCAGAATACAATAATATTTGAGCTAATGTTCCAGTGTGTATTACACAGAACTATTTCTTTTTTTTAATGCTCTCCCTAGTGTTGCCAGGAGGAGAGAGTGGCTTAAGACAGGTGCTGCTGACAGGTTAGGTTGCGCGAAAACTGCATTGACCGCTGGAGTTAGTAACCAGCAGGTCATTTGTAACTTGTCAAAAGCAGTTTTGGTGGAGCGGTGTGGGCACTACCCTGATTGCAGTGGATTTACTAGAGCAAAGGGAGAGTTTAATTGGAAACAGTGTGGTCAACTTGGAGGAGATGTGCTGTAAAAGAATGTAGAGAAATGCATAGTTGCTCATGGGAGAGGAGAGCACACCAGAGTTTTTTTTTTTAATATTTCTTTTTTCTTTTTAAAATTTTTTTTTCAACGTTTATTTATTTTTGGGACAGAGAGAGACAGAGCATGAACGGGGGAGGGGCAGAGAGAGAGGGAGACACAGAATCAGAAACAGGCTCCAGGCTCTGAGCCATCAGCCCAGAGCCTGACGCGGGGCTCGAACTCCCGGACCGCGAGATCGTGACCTGGCTGAAGTCGGACGCTTAACCGACTGTGCCACCCAGGCGCCCCAATATTTCTTTTTAAGGTAGCAGAATTACTAACATTTTGTGTGTTGATAAGAATGATCTAGGATAGACATAAAATTAGTGATATGGGAGAGAGAAGGGAGATTTTATGTATTTGAATACGCGACAGGGGATAGGGGCCAATGCAATGCTTGTGAAAGGGGCACCGATGGTTCACGCACATTAACAGGAAGAAAGGCAGACATAAGGCTGTGGGTGCTTGTAGGCTATAGTGGTAAAAAGGAAAGTCCAGAGATACAACTTTCCAAAACCCTACTCCTGTAACCTATTTGGTATATATTATTCTATCTGAGACAGGATTGATGTTTTCGTACTATAACTCTGATATGCAAAGAGAATGAAAAGTATTTATTTAAAAATGACTATTCATGAGCTTCTATCAGGGTGGATGTGGGGGGAACACCCCAAGTGCAGCCTCCGTCTGTGATCCTGCAGTCCGGTGGTCTGCACTATGCGGTCTTTTTGTATCAATCCCAAATGGATTTTTGTGTGCCTATTCCTGCCATGTTCTCATTAACTCTGCATTCCAGCTTCTGGTTCCCCATATACACTAAGTGCAGACGAGTGGGTTTTTGGAGCTCCAACTTAGGCTAAATCTTATGCCCTGGTTAGCTTTTGCCATACTATTAGGCTGAGCTATTAGGTGAGTGAGTTCCGCAACTCACTGCAAGACTTTTCCTAGTGGAGCGGATGTGCATAATCAGTAGAATTGCATAATTTACAGCCAGTGGTCAAATGATACTGGGCAGGAGCCAGGGGTAGACCAGGGCATCACAATTTAAAAAATATCTATAGGCATTTTTTTTTTTAATATATGAAATTGTCAAATTGGTTTCCATACAACATCCAGTGCTCATCCCAAAAGATGCCCTCTTCAATGCTCATCACCTACCATTCCCTCCCTCCCACCCCCCCCATCAACCCATCTTTAGACATTTCTAAAGTACTACTAGGATTGAGAAACACTGTCTTCAAGACCTGCAGAATCTCTAAGGCTTAGCCTCAGAACACTTTATTAATTCCTGCTGTTTTTGAGGTGACTCACACCTACATGTTTCTATGCTCCCTACTCCAAGCTGTGGCCCAAGGATGAGTGTCAACAGGGACCCAAGCACCTGACTTTTTATTTCAACACTTCATCTCTTGGGCTGGGAGGGGAGGGATTTTTATTTACTCTTCATGGAGAAGATCCTTTTTATGTCATATTTGTGATCTGGGAGCATAAAGCTTTCATGGTTCTGCCATAATGACAGAAGTAGTAACCCCTCTACCCCGAAGATCTAAGTGTCCTGTGCATGCACACGGACACATGTGCACACACACATGCACATACACACACAGCCTAGACTCCTTTCTGGTTTCAAATATTGGCTTCATCACTACTAGTTGTGTAATCATGGTCAAATTCACCTTTCTTAAGTTAAGCTAACAAGATAAACTCAAGAGCGTTGTGAAGATTAATGTGAAAATTCAGTAAAATCTTTGAATAATGCTTGAAACCCCAGAATAGTCTCTGATGTAGTAGGTATTGACTAAATGGTAGCAATTATTTTTACATTTGCATATAAATATACATATAGATATCTAAGGAAAGTAGATCCTAAGATTCATGCTTTCCTAAGTGAATGAGGTTCCAGCAGTGAAATGCAATGTTGGGGACCCTAATTGATTCTCCTTAAGCAAAAGCCGGTACATAGAGAGATGAGGAAAGACACATAAAATGGGAAAAGCTGAAACTAGATAGTAACGAGAACTTGCATAAAGTGGCATTTGAAAAGAAGAGGAGAAGGATGGTGTTCAAAGAGTCATTATTAGTTAGGAATTTTGTTTCACTATCTATAAGAAAAAAGCTGCATCTAGCTCAAAAGTCCACAGTTTTCTCCAGTGGATCTAAATGTAGCTTTAACATTTATAGGAATGTTTGACATCCTGTAAACCAAAAGGCAAGTTATCTGGCCCTAGCACATTTCAAATTATATTGGTGAGAAAAAGCAAGATAACCACAATAAAACTACTCATAACAGGGGAGAATGGGAAATACATAGTAGCCTCTGCTCATAACAATGATCAAATGATATCGGGTAGGAATATTAAGAATTTACTGCCTTGGCTGATGGTTAAGGTCCTTGATTAGGCCTTCTGGCCGATCATGGTTCAGATATCTGGGAGAAGTTCTCTAATTCACTGACCTCCCTTATCCTCAGATGGATTTTAACCTTCTTCTTGAATTATACAATTAGAATATTTGATGTGTGTACTAGTTCAAGTATATATATATGTAAAGAATTAATTCCTAGAAGTAAAAATTTTGGAAGTTAATTGTACTGAAAATTGAATAGATATTTCTGAATTGTCCTCTAAGATAGAGTTCCTCTAAAAAAAATGAAATGGAGTTTCTGTTTTAAAGTACCTCTTCAAATAAATAAATAAAGAATTGCATAGACCCGCATCTCACATAGTTTCTGTTGCTTAAAAAGACAATGGCATCATTGTATTTAAAAATATGTAAATTTTAGTTCTCACAACAGCAATATCCTGTATTTGAATAAATGTTCATGTAAGTGTAAATGATTCAGTTGATTCATTATGATATAGTTGATTAATTATTAGTTGACAAATGTGACTCAGTTGATTGATAATGCTTGGTACTTTGTGGGTCTGCTGCTCATGATTTGGGAATCATGACCCTAGGCCAAGAGCTTATCTTGCTATAGGCTTAAGCTTTGGCCCCCTGTACTAATTGGTACCAAATTTTGCACATGGTTGGTTCTCTGGAAATATTAGTTGATTTGTGTACCTTTTCATCATCACTATTAGTTGCTTCAAATTAGCATTTCTCTCCTCTCAAACTCACCATGAGGGAGAAATGTAGTTTCTCATAGCTTTCTCCTCACTTTCATGTCCCTAAAATTAGGCTTTTGGAGTTTTTAAGGACTTGTTTGGTTTGTTTGGCTTTGGTTGTTGACACCGTCAGGAAATAAGAAGAGGGAAAAAAAATCTTCCAATTTCTGTCTGCCTCCAGTTATTAGACACTGGGATCTGGAGTAGCAGTGGCTCTAAAGGGGCAAAGACACAGATCACTAATAGGAAGAACAGGAATGTAAGGGACTGGGGTGAGTTGTATGCCAAATTGTCATGTGAAAATGTGAATAACCCACTTTGCAGTTATTCATGAGTAGTCAAAAATCTGGACTTGGGGTTCCCTCATATTAATATTGATTAAAAATAAAATATGACATGGGTCGAACAAAACAAGTTTGTGAGCTATGTTTGGTTGCAGTACACAGGTTTATACCATCTGGGCAAGAGATCTTTAGGCTCAAGCTTATATTTAAAGTCATTTGATTTCTCTATATTGTAAATAGCCATCCAAATCTTACTACCGCTCTATAATAATATCATGTCATACATATAAAGGCATATTCCTGACAGCTAAACTCTACGTTCTATTGGGGAAGGGACCAAGATCACTTGGCTTATTACTGTGTCTGGTCCTAGCATAGTCAGTACTCAATTATATACTATAGGCCAGGCAGAACATTTGATTTTTAAATTTATTAGGTAAATATTGAGGTGGGTGGCAATCATAATATCTAATAACAAGTACCACACAAAATATAAAATTTCCCAGAAAAACTTGATAGTATTTCTTCATTTTATGCAGTGTTTGCATTTCTTCATTTACTTTCTTCCCCTAGTATTTTACTTTGTGTATCTTGATTTCTTTCCATTTTTGCCAGGAGAGGAAAAATATTGGGTATAAGTTGCTTAGGACCTTTTAGAACAAGGAATTGCTTTTGTTGTTTGTTTTGAAAAGATTTTCTTTGTGGTCATGGAATATACATGTCATTTAAAAAATTACAGAGATTTCAGATATTCTGCTTCATTTATAATAAACTAGCTAAATGTCTTGACAGTTTTAACATTTTGATTTCCAGGTTGCCTCTTCTCTCAAGAAATCATGCAGAAGAAGTATTTGGTCAAATTATCCCCAGTGTTTGTTCCGAAAAATGTGGTTAACATTTGTTTTTTCTACCAAATCATGCCACCTTTACATTTTCTCATTTTTCTTTCTTGAAACTCAGTAAAATTCTTGGCTTGAGGGCACTCATTATTATCATTCTCCTTCCAGTAAAGTGGCTTTCCACTGCAGACCCTGGAGGTGGCCTGAGCCCCTTTTGGGAAGTCCTGTGTGGTCAAAACTATTTTCATAATACTAGTTAAGTTTTTTTTTTTTTATTGTGTTAACATTTGTTTCAATAGTGCAAAAGCAAGGGTAGGTGAAATGATTGGAGTTTAACAGAAATTAAGATAGCACATACTTGTAGTAACACAACACTAAAATGAAAACTCGTATAAGAATGTGCTACTGCATATCAAGTGCAATGGTTGTCTCAAGGGAAAACACTTTTTTTGTTTTTAACTTGCAAACTGAGCCTTCCGAAATGATTTTAGTTAGGTTGGGAGAGGGAGTTTACCAGAGAAGTAGTAGAATGGATAGGCAATGTTTAGTGCAAAGTCTCACGAAGGTTAGGGCTTAGTCCAAGAAAAACAATGCAAATTTATTTATTTATTTATTTACTTATTTTATTTATTTTTTAAAATATAATTTATTGTCAAGTTTGCTAACATACAGTATATACAGTGTGCTCTTGGTTTTGGGGGTAGATTACCGTGGTTCATCACTTACATACAACACCCAGTGCTCATCCCAACAAGTGCCCTCCTCAATGCCCATAACCCATTTCCCCCTCTCCCCTGCCTTCCCCATCAACCCTTAGTTTGTTCTCTGTATTTAAGAGTCTCTTATGGTTTACCTCCTTCTCTGTTTATAACTGTTTTTTACCCCTTCCCTTCCCCCATGGTCTTCTGTTAAGTTTCTCAAGTTCCACATATGAGTGAAAACATGTATCTGTTTTTCTCTGACTGATGTATTTCACTTAGCATAATACCTTCCAGTTCCATCCACGTTGCTGCAAATGGCAGGATTTCATTCTCTCTCATTGCCAAGTAGTAACAATGCACATTTAAATGATTTTTAGCAAATTTATAGAGTTGTATAGAGTTGTATATCACCACAATTGATTTATTTTTATTTTATTTATTTTCTATTTTAATTCCAGTACACTATGTTATATTAGTTTCAGATGTACAATATAGTGATTCAGCAATTCTATGCATTACTAAGTGCTCAACATGGTAAGTGTACTCTTAATCCCTTTCACCTATTTTACCCATCCCTCCCCCCTTTCTGATAGCCATCAGTTTGTTTGTTCTCTGTAGTTAAGAGTCTGTTTCTTGGTTTGTCTCTTTTCTTTTTTTTTTTTCCTTTGCTCATTTGTTTCATTTCTGAAATTCCACATATGAGTGAAAACATGGTGCTTGTCTTTCTCTGACTGACTTATTGCACTTACCGTTATACTCTCTAGCTCCATCCATATTGTTGCAAATGGTAGGATTTCATTTTTATGGCTGAACAATATTCCATTGTATATGTATACTACATCTTTTTTATCCATTCATCCATCACTGGACACTTGAGCTACTTCCATAATTTGGGTATTGTAAATAATGCCACTATAAACATAGGGGTGTATATATCTTTTAAATTAGTGTTTTCATATTCTTTGGGTAAATACCCAGTAGTGGAATTACTGGATCATAGGGTAATTCTATTTTTAATTTTTTTGAGGAACCATCATACTATTTTCCACAGTGGCTGCACCAGTTTGCATTCCCACCAACAACGTGAGAGGGTTCCTTTTTCTCCACATCCTCAGCAACACTTGTTGTTTCTTGTGATTTTGATTTTCATCATTCTGACAGGTACGGAGTGTTATCTCATTGAAGTTTTGATTTGCATTTCCCTGATGATGAGTGATGTTGAGCATCTTTTTATATGTCTTTTGGTCATCTGTATGTTTTCTTTGGAGAAATGTCTGTTCATGTCTTCTGCCCATTTTTAAAATTGGATTTGGTTTTTGGTGTTGAGTTGTACAATTTCTTTATATATTTTGGATACTAACCCTTTATCAGATATGTCATTTGCAAGCTTCTCCCATTCAGTAGGTTGTCTCTTAGTTTTGATTGTTTTCTTCTCTGTGCAGAAACTTTTAATTTTGATGTAGTCCCAATAGTTTATTTTTGCTTTTGTTTCCTTTGCCTCAAGAGGCACGTCTAGAAAAATGTTGCTATGGCTGATATCAGAGAAATTACTGACTGTGCTTTTTTCTAGAATTTTTGTGGTGTCAGGCCTCACATTTAGGTCCTTAATCCATTCTGAGTTTACTTTTGTGTGTGGTGTAAGAAAGCAGTCCAGTTTCATTCTTTTGCATGTAGCTGTCCAGTTTTCCCAACACCATTTGTTTAAGAGACTGTATTTTTCCCATTGTATATTTTTGCTTCCTTTGTTGAAGATTAATTGACCATATGATTGTGGGTTTGTTTCTAGGCTTTCTGTTCTGTGGCATTAATCTACATGTCTGTTTTTGTGCTGGTACCATGCTGTTTTTATTAATACAGCTTTGTAGTGTACCTTAAAATCTAGGGTTGTGATACCCCAGTTTTGTTCTTTTTCAAGATTGTTTTTGCTACCCAGGATTTTTTCTGGTTCCACACAACTTTTAAGATTCTTTGTTCTAGTTCTGTGAAAAATGTCGTTGGTATTTTGATAAGGATTGCATTAAATGTGTAGATTGCTTTGGGTAGTATAGATATTTTAACAATATTTGTTCTTCCAATCTATGAGCATGGAATGTCTTTCCATTTTTTTGGTGTCACCTTCAATTTCTTTCATCAATGTTTTATAGTTTTCAGAGTACAGATCTTTTTCATTTCCTTGGCTAAGTTTATTTCTAGGTATTTTATTATTTTTGCTGCAATTTTATTTTTATTTTTATTATTTTTTTTTTTTATAAAATTTTTTTTTTTTCAACGTTTATTTATTTTTGGGACAGCGAGAGACAGAGCATGAACGGGGGAGGGGCAGAGAGAGAGGGAGACACAGAATCGGAAACAGGCTCCAGGCTCTGAGCCATCAGCCCAGAGCCTGACGCGGGGCTCGAACTCACGGACCGCGAGATCGTGACCTGGCTGAAGTCGGACGCTTAACCGACTGCGCCACCCAGGCGCCCCATTTTTGCTGCAATTTTAAATGGGATTTTTTTCTTAATTTCTCTTTCTGCTACTTCATTATTAGTGTATAGAAGTGCAGTAGATTTCTGTATACTGATTTTGTTCCTGCACATCACAATTGATTTTTAAAATGTTTCTAATACTGCCCAAATGTCTTTCAATCTCATTTGCAATTTAGATCAATTTCAGCTTCTTCAGTCACAGACAACCACTGATCTGCTTTTTGCTTCTTTAGATTTGCCTTTTCAGAATATCTTATGTGAATGAAATAATAAGACATGAGCCTTTTACATCTGGCTTCTATCACTTAGCATGTTTTTGAATTTTATATGTGTGATAGCATGTATTAGCATGTAATTCTTTTTCACTATAGAATAATAGTCTTTGGGATATATATGTG
Organism: Lynx canadensis; assembly: GCF_007474595.2. Lineage (NCBI taxonomy): Eukaryota > Metazoa > Chordata > Mammalia > Carnivora > Felidae > Lynx > Lynx canadensis. Next base: position 119,498,035 of record NC_044306.2, on the reverse strand, counting down.
GATATATCACATTTTCTATTCATCAATTAATGGATATTTGGATTGGTTACAGATCTTATTTCTTATGAGTAAGAATGCTATGAATATTTACACAATACTATTTTAATTCCTCTATTGATTTTTAAAATTATATTTGTGTTATTATCTTATATTCTATTTTCCAACTCTAGAATTTCCACTTTATTTTTAATTCTGTATAATCTTTATCTTTTCTTGAAATTCTTTATTCATTATTTAAACCATCCTGAAATGGGGTCAGGATATAGGCCTCTTTGAAGGGAAATGCTCACTTGTAAGAGACAGAAAAATAAAGGTTAGGCAACTTCTGATTTTTCTTTTCCTTCTGTCCAAAGACTATTTATGTAGTTTGGGACAGAGTGTTTTAGGGATTTCTATTTTTTCAAAGTTTGCTATCATGTTTGTTACCAAAGTTTGTATCATGAATGTTAGGGCCCCAATCCATCACAGTTTTGGATTTTGATATCCAAAAGTTTCCATTTTTGAAACTCAAAAAGCCTTTGCTGTTAAAACTATTTTTCTGCCATGAGTTTCAGAAAGCTATTTTAAATTTTTTTATATTCTATTTTTTTAATGTTTATTTATTTTTGAGAGAGAGAGAACACAAGCAGGGGAGAGGCAGAGAGAGAAGGAGACAGAGGATCTGAAGCAGGCTCTGTGCTAACAGCAGAGAACCGGATGCAGGGCTCAAACTCACGAACTGTGAGATCATGACCTGACCTGAAGTCAGACTCTCAACCGACTGAGCCACCCAGACTCCCCCAGAAATTTACTTTGAAACTCCAAGGCTATGATTTCATTTCTTTTTATTATTTTCCATGATAAAATCCTTGCCTTTTTTTCAATTTAAATTTTAGTTAGTTAACATATAGTGCAATATTGGTTTCAGGAGTAGAATTCAGTGATTTGTCACTTACCACATTCAGTGCTGATCACAACGTGCACTCCTTAATACTCATCACCCATCTAGCCCATGTCCCACCCACCTCCCTCCATCAACCCTCAGTTTGTTCTCTATGATTAAGAGTCTCCTGTGGTGGGGCGCCTGGGTGGCGCAGTCGGTTAAGCGTCCGACTTCAGCCAGGTCACGATCTCGCGCTCCGTGAGTTCGAGCCCCGCGTCAGGCTCCGGGCTGATGGCTCGGAGCCTGGAGCCTGTTTCCGATTCTGTGTCTCCCTCTCTCTCTGCCCTTCCCCTGTTCATGCTCTGTCTCTCTCTGTCCCAAAAATAAATAAACGTTGAAAAAAAAAATTAAAAAAAAAAAAAAAAAAAAAAGAGTCTCCTGTGGTTTGTTTCCCTCTCTCCTCTTTTCCCCCTCCTTCCCATATGGTCATTTGTTTTATTTCCTCAATTCTACTTATGAGTGAGATCATATGGTATTTATCTCTTTCTGATTGACTTAACTTGATTAATATATTCTAGCCCCATTCATGTAATTGCAAGTGGCAAGATTTCATTCTTTTTGATGGCTGAGTAATATTTTATTGTATATGTATATGTATATACATACACACATACCATCTCTTCTTTATCCATTCATCAGTCAATGGACATTTGGATTCTCTCCATAGTTTTGCTAATGTACATTGGGAGGCATGTACCCCTTTGAATCTGTATTTTTGTATCCTTTGAGTAAGTACCTAATAGTGCAATTTCTAGATCAGAGGGTAATTCTATTTTTAATTTTTTGAGGAACCTCCATACTGTTCTGCAGAGCGGATGCACCAGTTTGCATTCCCACCAACAGTGTAAGAAGGTTCCCCATTCTCTGCATCCTTGCCAACACCTGTTGTTTCCTGTGTTGTTAATTTTACCCATTCCAACAGATGGGAGGTGGTATCTCTTTATGGTTTTGATTTGTATTTCTCTGATAATGAGTGACGTTGAGCATCTTTTCACAGATGCATCTTTGCACAGAGCATCTTTTAACAGACACATGTCTGTTAGCCATCTTGATGTTTTCCTTGGAAAAGTATCCTTTCATGTCTGCTAAATTCTTTATAGATTTTGGATACTAATCCTTTAGCAGATATGTCGTTTGCAAATATCTTCCCCCATTCTGCAGGTTGCCTTCTGGTTTTGTTGACTGTTTACTTTGCTGTGAAGAAGAAGCTTTTTATCTTGATTAAGTCCCAGTAGTTAATTTTTGCTTTTATTTCCCTTGCCTTCAGTAACGTTCTGTTAAGAAGTTGATCCAGCTGATGTCAAAGAATTGCTGCCTGTGTTCTCCTCTAGGATAAAATCCTTGCCTTGATGTAAAGGCAAAATAGGAATTTTACTTGATTTGAGAGGAAGGAACATGGGGTAAAATGAATAGTGAGAGCTGAAAAATACATCAATTATATAGGAAACTTTATTTCATTATGTGTATATTCTAAAATTCCAAAGATCTCATGATTAAAAAACATTGGGGTGTCCTATTCTGTGACATGGAATATGGATAACAATAAAAAATTATGAATTAGTTGAAATATTTCAACTACAAGAGTAGTTGTTCTCTATCTTATACACCTGCTTATAACTATCCATTTTTTGATACTAAACCTACTTCTCTCCACCTTTGTCCAGCACAGAGGATAAACTGATGGAGTATAATTTCTTTGTTTGATACATTCTATTTTATTTTCATTTTTAAGCTTATTTTTATTATTTTGAGAGGAGATAGAGAGCAAGCAGGGGAGGGGCAGAGAGAGAGGGATACAGAATCCCAACCAAGCTCAGCACTGTCAGTCAGCACAGAGCCTGATGCAGGGTTCGAACTCACAAACCATGAGATCATGACCTGAGCCAAAATCAAGAGTTGGATGCTTAACTGATCAAGCCAACCAAGAACCCATGGGCTCTCTATTCTATTTCATTGATCTTTTTGTCTTTTTTTCTTTTTGCTAATACACTGTCTTGATTACTGTAGTTTCATAGTGATTCTTGAAATTGGATAACATCAGTGTGTTCCAACTTTGTTCTTCTTCAATAGTGTATTGGCTATTCTGGATCTTTGGTCTCTCCGTATAAACTTTAGAATCAGTCTGTTGATAACCACAGAATAACTTCCTGGGATTCTGATTAGGATTGCATTGAATCTATAGATCAAGTTGAGAAGAAGTGACATCTTGACAATATTGAGTCTTCCTGTCCATGAACATGGGATATCACACCATTATTTAGTTCTTTGCATTTGTTCATTAGAGATTTAATTTTTGTCATATAGATATTATACATAGTTTGCTAGATTTATACTATATATTTAATATTTTTGAATGTAAATATAAATGGTATTTTTTTTAAATTTAAAATTCCACTTGTTCAGTCCTCTTATATAGAAAAGCATTTGCCTTTTGTATATTAACCTTGAATCTTCAAACTTTGCTATAATTACTGTTAATTCCAGGAGTTTTTTTTGTCAATTATTTCATATTTTCTACATAGAGAATCATGGTTTTTGTAAACAGAGGGTTGTATTACTTTCTTCCCAGTATGTATGCCTTTTATTTCCTTTTCTTGCCTATTACATTAGCAAGGGCTAAGAAGTGGTGAGAGGAGATGTCCTTATCTTGTATCTGATCTTAGTGAGAAAGCTTAGTGGAAAAGTTTCTCATAATTAAATATGATGTTAGCTGTAGATTTTTTGTGAACATGTTTTTTATCAAGTTGAGAAAGTTCCCAGTACTCCTAGTTTACTGAGAATTTTCATCATGAGTAGGTGTTGATTTTTGTCAAGTGTTTTCTCCATCTAATGATATACTCATGTGATTTTTCTGTTTTGAATTGTAATTAACTGATGAATGATAATTAATTAATGATTGATGAAACAATCTTGCATACCTCACATAAATCCCACTTTGTCATGGCATGCAATTCTTCTTATACCTTGTTGGATTTGATTTGGTAGTTTTTTGTTGAAGATTTTTGCATCTGTGTTCATGAGAGATATTGGTATGTAGTTTTCTTTTCTTGTAATGCTTTTCTCTGTTTTTTGGTATTAGGGTAATGCTGGCCCTGTAGAATGAGTTATAAAATATTTCCTCTGTTCCTGTCTTCTGAAAAAGATTGTAGAGAATGATACTTCATATTTTCAACCTTCATTTTTCTTCTTTCTTGTATTTGATTTCCAAGGTATCAAAGAGATAAATTTAAGTTAGTTAATGTATGTTGATTGTGCTGTATGTCTATCCCTCCTAGATAATTTGTGCAGATTGCCAAAAGTCTTTTTTATACAATGCCATACATAAAAAAAAGAGAATTTCATTTCTGGCTTGGATTTAAGAGGGATCAGGGACAGAGGAGGGAGCATTATGGCAGCCAGCAGAAGTTTTGGTACAGGATTTCTCTTCTGATATCATCAACATCTTATTTCATCATGTTGCTTGACTTATTCTGCTGGTTTGAGCCCCACAAGCAGAATAAGTCAAGCAACATGATCAGTTTAAGTCACTTAAACAAATCACTGAAGCCTCTTGCATCTGTTATGACTGAATACAGCTTTTTAATCTGTGTTTCAAAGATATTTACATAGATTTCTTCCTTTATTTACAAACTTCATTTAAAAAGTTGATGGTATCCTTTTTGCTGTCTTAGTTTATAATCTAAACTTATTAGTGGGAAAGATTGAAAACTGTCAATTTAAAGGCCGTAATTCCTATTTACAGAAATGGAGTGAGTCTTTGGCAGTTTTGCAGAAGTAAACAGAGCGCTCTGTGAAGATTATTCATATTGTGCCACAAAAATGCAAAAAATAAAATCTTTCAATACCTTATAAAAGATAATAGTAACTGCAAGGAAACAGGCTGTTTCTTTTTTTGGTATGGCTTATTATTTTTTACGGGATTGAATTGTACAATGATTTGTATAATTTAGATCTTTTCAATCTTGATTTTTGGATATGCTGATTGAAATAAAGACTCTCCCCCTCCCTAATCAGTTTATCTACACAGCAACTTTAGTTCTATTTTATAAGATATTTATGTCTGATACGAAGCAAGTATTCAACACTTGCTGAATTGATGAATAAATGCTTGTGCTTGCCAAATGTTTTAGAGTAGAAGTGATAAGTGAGCATGAATGTTACATCCATCGAATGAACTCTTTCCTCAGATCGAGTGGCCCAGTGTGTTCTTTGCCTTAGTGCAGAAATTGAAAAATAACATTTAAAAAAATCTCTGAATTTGAGCCCTATCAGTGCAAAATTTGGAAGGTCAACCCCACATGCATCTTCTTGCAGGGCAGCTTTGTAGGGTGACCCAGGGATGCAAGTGCCCTATCTTGTTTCTTCACCATCCCTTAAAGCAGTACCCTTGACCCTTGAACAATGGGTTTGAACTGCTTCAGCCCACTTATACTTGGATTTTTTATAGTACAGTACTATAAATGTATTTTGTGATTTTCTAATAAACATTTCCTTTTCTTTAGCTTACTTTATTATAATACAAAATATATGTTATTCAACTGTTGATGTTATTGGTATTCAAATGTATAGGTGTCCCTAATCCCCTCTCCTTGTTCAAGGGTCAACTGTACTTCTCAAATTCCAGTGTATATATAAATCACCTAGGAGTCATGTTAAAATGCATCTTCTGTTATGTATATTCTTGTTAACCAGTTGTACACCTAGTGTCTTTTGTTTTGTCAGATACTTTATGTCTTAATGCAGGATGAGAACCTGCTGAAGCTTGTTATTTCAATTTATTTACTTAAAATATGAATAATCAATAAAGCACCAATAGCTACATTTATTTCTCTAGGTGCGCAGTTCAATCCTTGGTTGATGAGGAAATATTAAATTGTCTCATTTTGGTGCTGTGGGAATAATTGAATGCCATTAATGATTAGTGAATCTGGTCTGTGTGCTGTCCTTCAAGGCCTGTTAGAATAGGCCTATTATATACTATTTCAAATCCCTCTTTGTGATTTATTCAGTAAATTGTACTGTATTCTTCCATAATTCCAGGCTTTGGTATTTTGTGAATATCTTTGCCTCTGTAATAATCCTTTCTTCCATGCTCTGAGCTGGACTGCTAAGTTTATTGTTATTTCATTTCCATTGCCTTTTAAATTGTTAATGTCTGCTAGATTTTATAACTTCCCAGAGAAGAAAAGGAAATTAAACATGAACCATAGTGCGCTTGAACAAAATACGTGCTCCTGTTACAGATTGAGTGAATAAATACATACTGAGAAGTCTCTAGATATAGTCTCCTATTAAGAGTCTGGTTTACTTGATTCCACATATTCTTGCTATAGCAAATCAGATTAAAACAATTTTTTTCAATCTTTATTATTTATTTTTGAGAGAGGGACAGTGTGTGAGCAGGGGAGGATCAGAGAGATAGGGAGACATAGAATCTGAAGCAGGCTCCAGGCTCCGAGCTGTTAGCATAGAGCCCAACGTGGGGCTCGAACCCATGAACCGTGAGATCATGACCTGAGCAGAAGTTGATACTTAACCGACTGAGCCACCCAGGTGCCCCATAGCAAATCAGATTTTTTAAAAAAGGTATAATTTCTACTATCACAGGCAGTTTTACTTAAATGAATATTGTGTAGTAGAAAAGTGACTACTTGCACAGAGACTGTAACAGTTGGCCATGTAAACAACAGGGTGACAACTGTCTGCAAATGATTGACTATAAAGCAGTAGACTTACTTATGGAGGTGAACTTATTGGCTTCTATTGTGGGAACTCAATTACTGCATGTATGTAAGTGTCCTTTAGACCTCTGTTATATTTCTTACTCTATGAAATGAACTTCATAAGAGTATATTACCTGAATTTCCAACGTTAGAGCTGAAATGAGACCATTCCACGAATATGATAGAACCCTTAGAACTTCAATAGAAATGTCCATATACAGATACACTCAACTTTTTAAATATAATTTTAGGGAATTTGTAGAACTCTGAGATTAAGAATAACTGAGGAGAAGAAAGACACATAAAGATCAGGCTGACGTAGAGAGAGGAAGATATCACTGGTGAGATAAAAGAAAACAAGGAAAGAAAATTAAATAATAAATAAGTGTAATATATAGACTATGTTCTTCAGATTATTAGCTTCTGGCTATGTATGCCTTACAGATAGATAACTTCTCTGAGAGTTCTAAAAAAATGACTTACCTCTTAAAGATCAGTGGCAAAGACGAAAAAACAAAGGGAAATTGGTAGTATGTGCCAAGATAAATGTCAATATACAAATGTAGCTGTCACACTTTAAAATTTTATCTTAAAGAAATAAAAAAGTGTGGGTGAAAATATATGTGTGTACAAATGTTCATTTCAGTGTTACAATGGCAAAAATGCAAGCACTCTGAATTCAACAACAAAGCATAGATCAACTAAATATGGAATGTTTTGTCAATACACTACTATGCAATCATGAAGAATAATGTAGAGCAGTGCCTCTCAAATTTAATGCACATGTGAAACAGTGGTGTTCTTGTAAATGTTTAGCAACTGGCTTTCTGAAAAAAAAGTTTTTGTGAAGTGTTTGATGATTTCTGGGATGTAAGTATTCCTGCATAGCTGATTTCATGCTACCAAAGTGATGCCACTGAAAGCAGAGTTTGGGAAGATGTGCACAACTGGCTCTTTCAAAATGCACGCCACTTCTAGCATGCTGCTGAATTATGAATCAGTTGAGTTCTCATTTAAATGCAGATTCTGATTCAGTAGGTCTGGGATAAAGCCTGAAATTTTTCATATCTAAAAAGCTCTTAGATAATGCAGTAGCTACTACTCTGGGGACAATTGGAGCAGTGAGGTTGTAGAATAATACTCATTTGGTACCGTGGATTTTAATCCTTAGGCTAGAGGTCGGGATCAGAACTCTAGTCCATAGGTAGGACCTTTGAAAGAATATAGTATACAGGGCCCTGGTTTTGGTGATATTGTTCTGGGTATTTTATGGAATAAAGGATTCCAATTCATGTAATGTATAGAACTTTGAATAAGGCAACCAACTCTTTTCAATATTTGATATCTGTGAAAATACTGGTATCAAGCAGTTATGGGAACATAATAAAAGGGAACAATGGAATATTCTAAATATTTGATTTCAAATACAAGATCAGGGCTGGGCCAGCAGTGAGGGTGATGGATGCTGAATATTAAGTGTTGGATTAGTGTTTCTTACTTCCCACCTGGCAGAGATTGGAATTTTAGAATTTTCTGGTTGGGGCAAGGATGGTGGTGAGAGTTTAAGCTTACAGGAAGGAGATGCTGGTGCTGAAAATCAATTAGGTTTGTGTTTGAATTACCTGCATTTGAATCATTTTGAAGGCTTATTAAAAATGTAGATTATCAGACTCTGTGAACTAAGTGCCTGAGTATATGTCAGGGAATCTGCATGGCTGTGAAGCATCTCAAGTGGAATTCTGATGCACCTTGGAATCCAAGAACCACTAAAACAGGTTGTGGCAATCACCCAACATGAGCCTTTGGCTTGGAATGTCTTTTGCTTTTGTCTCTGCTGATACTCTCAGCCTTTAATATTCAGTTCAAATACTATCTCTTTTATTAAGCTATTTTCAATTTTCCTAGATGAAATAAATCACATAGTCTTTGATGCTTTCATTGCACTTTCCTTTATTGTGTTTTGGATAGTGAAATACCCTTATAGCATAGTTTTTGTATATATGGGTCTACCTCTCTTTGGGGAGGGCAGTGCATACATACAGTGGTGAAGAGTCAGTCAGCCTGGATTTAAGACTGACCTCCACCTCTCATCAGCTCTGTAACTTAAGCCAATTGCATATATTTCAAAAAATGCTTCACTTTCCTTATCTGTAAAACAGAGGTAGTTGTGAGAATTAGATAAGCTAATGTAAATAAAGACAAATAGTGTATGACATAACCTGTATGTTCAAGAAATCTTTGCTACTATTATTTGCTGGGGGAAGATTGCATGTTGTATTAATTTCTGTCAAGGACCCAGGGCAGAAGTAGACACTCAGGAAAATTGTTGAAATTGAATTGAATTCATCTTCCAAGGCAGTTATAAGGTGAGACAGGGCAGTGTTCAGGTGGGGAAAACTCACTTGGCTCTCTGGAAGAAATATGTGGAAGCGTGCGATGTAATATTTATGAATTTTGGGTTTGAGAGTGTGAAGGGATCTAATTAAAGATTACAAAAAGAGGAAGCAGGGTGAGAGAATTTCCAGAGTTTTCAAAACAACTCTGAAGTCTATTCAATATGCCTGTAGTGTGTGTCTTGTTGAATGCAACTGCTATGTGCTAAATGATCTATGCCCTTTCTTGTTTTTAAAAGTAGAATGCTTGTTTAGAAGTGCACCACATAAATGAATTCAGAACTATCAGACAATGCCCCATTTCCCATTTGGCTTTTAGGATTCTTATGTATGGGACCTCATCTAAGTAACAGATATTACTAAATAGTAATAAAATTACCAAAAAAAAGTAAATAATCTGTAAGATATTTGAGTTATGGTTGATAATCAGATCTTTGAGTGTATGAATACCAAGGAAAATTTTTCTTTTTTCTCTTCTTATTTAATTACTTCTGCCTTATCCCACAAAGGATTTGTGGTCACTATATAAATATTTTGATAAAAGGCAGGCTTTTCCACGTTCTTAAAATCCAGCTTTAAAAAATATTTTTACAAGTGAATCCACTTACATATTTTATAACTCAGTTACTCAGAACATAGAATGCGAAATTCTTTATTTTAAGGTTATGTTTACTGTGCCTTGTCAAAATATCAATGTGAAATAAATCTAATGTAATTATACACATATAATTGTATATTATATATGAACATATTTTAATTTCATTTTTTGAACATATTTTTAAATAAAAAAACAAGGCTATTATTTTCAACAATAAAAATACATATAACTTTTTTGATCAAGAATTATTGAGTTATCAGTTTCAGGGGATTATGGATAATTCTGACTTGTTGATAGATGATTTAGCTGGAAGAAACTATTCATTTCAAAATTTATAAAATATTTCTATATTATGTAAAATATTCTCTTTGTGTTATGTATTATACATATTGTTTGACAAACATTGTGAGTAAAAGCACCTGAATTCTTACATTAAAATATTCTTTTGAGATTAAATTTTAAGACTTCAGGACACAGATCTATTAAAATGTGTTAGTGAGACCATATTAAAGTTTCATCCTGTGCTGTGGTATGCAGGTGCAGGCGGCTCTGTTTTGTAGCAGAGGTTCTACCTGCTCAAAACAGTTCTGTTTTCCAACAACAATCCCCAAAGATAATTGGTCCTCTCCAGAGAGATCTCCAAACCATGTCTCAACATAAAGTACCAGTATTCTCATTTCTGGCTTCCAATCATGATGCAGTAACAGGGACCAGATTTACTCTTTTGTTTCTAAAAAAATTTTAAATGCACAAATCATATAGAATGACAATTTTCACATTGGACAACAGGCAGCAAAACACTAATCTCTGAGGGAAAATAAACAAATTAGATGAGCCTTTGATTCCCCATATTACAGGTTCCCAAGCGGGAAAGGTAAACCCAAACAGAACCTGAAGATGTCTCTGAGTTGAGAAAACAGAGTTGAAAGATTGTAGGATTTCAATGTAGCTAGAATTCATGTGATAGAGTATCACAAAAGAGAGAGTTCCACAGAGATACATTCTAGGCATCTTCAGAAGATTTATTTTCCATGTGTTCAGCTGAGTATCAAGCATTGCATATGTGTGAGGAAAAGGACCACTGGATAGGAGCCAGTAAAACAATCCCTGGAGGTCACAGAGAGTTGGGATAGTGTGTGTTCCCACCAGCCAAAAATACATAGGCAACAATTAGAGTACTCAGAAGGGTAACGCCTCAGTAGTAGGGCAAAATTAGCCCTGGACCGAAGGCTGTACTGTTTCTGACTAATAAAACCTAAAATTGAGTCTCAAAGGGATAACATTTTTTAAATAACTCAACTTTTCATAGAATAAAACTCAAGAATATTTAGAGTATCTGGTAACCAACAAGATAAAATTCATAATATCTGGCTTGCAAAGATGCAGAAAAATATGACCCATAATGAAGAGAAACATTATTATATAGAAACAGACCCAGAAATGATTTACATGATAAAATTAATGGACAATAATTTTAAAACCATATTATAATTCTGTTCTATACATTTTTGAAGGAAAGCATGAACATGTTAAGTAAACAAAAATAATATGTAAAAAAGACCCCAATAAAACTTTTAAGAGATAAAAGCACATGGTTTAAAATATATACCTTGGATGGGATTGACAGGAGATTAGATACTTCAGAAGAAAAAAATTAATGAATGTGAAGACATCATAACAGAAACTATTCACACAAAGAGAAAAAATGAAAAAAATGGACAAAACCTCAGTGAGCTGCAGAACAATTTAAATTGGCCTAATATATAGGAAATTAGAATTCCCAAAATAGAGGAGAGAGAGGACAAGACAAAAAATATTTGTAGAAATAATGACTGAAAATTTTATCATGTTTGATAAAAACTATAAGCCTATGGATCCAAGAAGTTCAACAAACCCAAGCACAGGAAGCATAAAGAAAATTACCCCAGACACACTATAATTACAATGATTAAAAGCAGTGATAAAGTTAAAATCTAAAAAGTAGCCAGAGGAAAACACACTATGTACAGAGCAATGAAATAAAAAATGACAGTGACTGTCAGAAATAATGCAAAGTAGAAGACAGTGGAATTGCAATGCATCACAATGAGCTAAAAGTGAAGAGGAAAATGGCGTGATGGAGGTTTGGGAGGAGAGCAAAATGTATAAAATAGTCATTTTGAGATAGTCATTTGAGACAGAGTTCACTTGAAGTGAGTGGTCATCAGCAGTGGGCAAGGGTAGGGATAGAACTGTTCACTATGGGTACAGGTGATAAGCCACGAATTTTATGTAGAAATTTTAAAACAACTTTAAATTATTATTTTAAATAATTTTAAATCTTTTTAAGGATTATTTTATTTATTTTTTAATTTAATTTTTAATTTTTTGAAATTTATTTGTTTTAATTCAGTTTTTTTAGAGAGGGAGAGAAAGGGCAGGGGAGAGGGGCAGAGAGAGAGAGAGAGAGAGAGAGAGAGAGAGAATCTTAAGCAGTCTCCACGCTCAGCATGGAGCCTGATGTGGCACTCTGTCTCATGACCCTGGGATCATGATCTGAGCCGAAATCGAGTTGGAAGCTCACTCAACCAACTGAGCACCCAGGTGCTCCTAAATAATTTTGAATCTTAAATTTAAATGAAAATTTAATTAGTAATTAAATTTAAATTTATATTAAAATTTTAAATTAAAATTGGTCTGTTATTTATTATCATTATGTGTAGCAATTCTAAACAATGTCAGTGATAATGTACTCCTCCCTGAAAAAAAAATGTTTTATTAGTCCAAGTTCTAATCTAAACGATTGTTATGATTACTCTTGAGTTTTAATGGCTTCAATTTAACACCTGAAAATGTGGATTGCGAATGTCCTTTTTCTTTAATAAATGTTGTATTCTACTGAGTTATTTGGGGGAACCACTGTTTAAAAAATTGGCCTCTGAGCTCCAACACAGACTTAACTTCGGTGGTTTCTTTTGTAATTTAAAATGGTTCATAACCATTTGAGCTTGCTTCCGGTGAATTTGCCTCTGTACATATCCCCAAGGTTAATACTGGATTTGAAATAAATGATGAGAGCTCAGTGACTGTAAAGACAACAGAATCTGAGTTATTTCAATACTGCCATTCTATGTGAGCACTTAAGAGTTTTTAACTGTTTAAAAATTGCAACTGTGAAGCTAGTTCAAATTGTGAGTTGTTACAGTTTTTTTTTTTAGTTCTGCCATAAAAATATTCATCATAATTATTATGAACAAAATAATTATTGCGGAGTGAAATTTTGGTGCGTGGAGGAAGAGAGGATGTTAAAATATGACCTGTTCCTGACACTGCGTCCTGTTTACAGCACTGGTGGTCATGAATGTTAGATGAGATCGGCCGGCATGTTTGCGTGTCTCCCTCCACCACTGCTCTAAACCCCCCTCCCCCAGCATTTACGGAAAGTGTCAGTTAATGGCTTTGAGATGGAGACAACACTACGCAAAAGGCAGAGCAGAATATAAGATTCATAAATATGTGAGAGTTTTGGGGATTTAAAGGAGGTAGGGGCTAAGTTCTTTCTATAATAGAGTTCAGAGAAATGAACAAATAAAATCCAAGTTATCATTGTTAATTTGCCTTGCTTGTACCCACAGCCCGATCAAGGTTGAAGAACTTGGGTTACACTTATTTGGACTATAACATCTTTATGAGAAAACAAACACAGGCAGATATTTGTCCTTTTTATCTTTGAGGCATACAAGGCGTAGGTAAAATGCTTAAATATATACAATTAATAATATTGATAAATAGGATTTACCTCAAGCTTTCTTGCTTCCTTTTTAGTGGCTCATATATTAATATATATTAACATATGTTAATATATATTAATATGTATCTATAACTATAATAAATATCTTAGTTTGAAGGTTACAGTTGATATCTCATGGTTTGAACTAGCATGGCCATTCTGATTTTGTATCTTTTTACTAAGTTAGTGTAATTCTTGGGCATCTTTCTAGAAGCCTGATCATGTTACAATGAGCCTGGATGTACCATATTGGCAAAAATTTTCCAGGTCTTTCCTATGTTTTTCATAGAACTGCTGGAGAGTTTGGGGAGGAAATTTCACCCCCTTCCCCTTTTCCCCATCCTGGGCCCTCCAGTCCCAGAAAACTCTGTTTTCTTATTTGGTGTTGGGTTGGGTATAGGGGGTTAGGTGATGTTCTCTCTCTATGTGTTTCACTGAAAGTATTTTGTTAATACCTCGTGTTAGTGTTTCTTACTGCTGCTATAACAAATGCCACAACATTAATGTTTAAAAATTTTTTTTAAGTTTATTTATTTATTTTTGAGAGAGAGCATAAGCAGGGGAGGGACAGAGAGAGAGGAGACACAGAATCCAAAGTGGGCTCCAGACTCTGAGCTGTCAGCACAGAGCCCGATGTTGGGATGGAACCCACGAACTATGAGATCATGACTTGAGCCGAAGTCAGATATTCAATTGATTCAACCACCCAGGCTCCCCAACATTAATGTCTTAAAACAACACAAATTTATTTACAGTTCTGGGCTAAAATCAAGGTGTTGGCAGGTCTGTGTTCATTCTGGGACCTTTTGGGGAAAATTCCTCTCCTTGCCTTTTCCAGCTTCTAGATGCTGCTTTTAGCTCAGGTCCCCTAGCCAGCAATCACATTATTTTAACTCTACATCTGTCATCACATCTGTTTTTCTGACTCTTAGTCTCCTATATCCTTTCATTTATTAGGACCCTTGTGATTACTTTGGGCCCACCTGGATAATCCAGAGCAATCTCCCCATCTCAAGATATTTATATATAATAACACTTGCAAAGTTCCTTTTGCCATGGAGGGGAACATATTCACAGGTTCTGGTGATTAGGACATGGACATATTTGGGTGGACATTATTCTGCCTATGACACAACTAAAAATTTCTGATCTGCTGGGACTTAGGCTTTTTGGAAACCAAAAGATAAAGAGAAAAATCAGAGTTTTTCTGTTGTTTTGTTTTGTTTTTAATGTATATCATTCTGTTTGAATCTAATTCTTTGCTTATATGAGAGGAAAGAAAAATACTGAGGGGAAAAACCCAGCAATAACAAGTCAGTGTGGAAAAAATTATTTTATTTTTAAATTTCTTTTGTTTTATTAAAAATTTTTTTTAATGATTATTTATTTTTGAGAGGGAGAGAGACAGAGTGCACGTGGGGGAGGGACAGAGAGAGAGAGAGAGAGAAGGAGACACAGAATCTGAAGCAGGCTCCAGGCCAGCTGAGCTGTCAGCACAGAGTCCAACATGAGGCTTGAACTCATGAACTGCGAGATCATGACCTGAGCTGAAGTCGAATGCTTAACCAACTGAGCCACCCAGGTGCCCCTATTATTATTTTTTACTATCTTTTTAAATTTCAATTTTTAATTTCAATTCTAGCTAGTTGACCTATATGGTAAAATTGGTTACATATAACACCCAGGACTCATCACAACAAGTGCCCTCCTTGGAAAAAAATTGTTTGATCACACAAGACATGCATATTACAATAAACTTGATTAGCTAAATGGAAATGCTTAGTGGAAGCATAAGTATTTATTACTAAGTATCCTGTTGTTTTCTGAAAGGACACATTTACTGTTCTTTTTCTTTACTGAATACTGAAGATATGAGTCTCATACAAATTAATATACCTTAAATGGGTGGAATGAAGTGAGGTCCTATGATATCCTTTTTCAAATGTCACGTGAGTTACTTTGCATCCCTAGGTGAAGGGGAATTCTCAGTCTCGATTGGGGTTTCATTGTCTTGCTGTAAGGACCTGTTGAAATGCGTGGAGTGAAACATGCACCACTGAAAGAGAAAGAAGGTGGGGTTTGTGGTCTGGCATATCCTGCCCCCAATCCATCCCCTGACACCTGACAGTGTTGCCTCCTGCAGCCAACATGTATTGCATGCACAAGTGGGTCAGGTTCCTAAAGCTGTCCACCTTGCTCTCCTCAAGGCCAGATGGGCATGTTCTGTTTTCCACTGGTACAATCATTTGGCTGCCATCTTTGTTCCTGTTTGGCCTGGGGGACATGATAGCACACATAGAAGCCCTTACTAAATTCACTTAGCAAGCCTTAAATGATAGCCAGCAAAGCCTGTCCTTACTGAATACTGAAATGTCTCTGAGAAAAACTATCTTCCAAAGTAGAATGGCCTTAGACATTATTACTGCCTTGAAAGGAGGAACCTGTGGTATTATCCAAACAGAATATGTGTTCATACCTGATGAATCTGCTAATGTATGTCTTTATTAAATCACACAAGAACACAAGTGAATGCCCTGAATGGTCCAGTCCCAGCCCAGGGGGCTTAATAAATTAATGGTTAGGATCATGGGGCTCCTGGTAGAAAAAAATTCTAATTATTTTGGGAATCATTACCTTGATCTGTGTTTTCTCTTGCATGTGCTCCTATTGTTGCTTTGGTATCTGCTTCCAGTACAGCCAGGTAGCTGCCAAATGAGCTACCTCCATCCTAGTGAAACCCCTTGCTGACCACTCAGGCACATGGCAGAAGAAGGGGGCAGGCTGTTTTAAAGATACATCCTTGAGAGAGTAATATGTTGTTGGGTCCATCTGGACTGAATACCTGACTGAACCCAGTTAAGGCCTATACATAAACTTTTAAGATTCTGGTGGGCAGATGTGGAGACCTACTTATTCATGTCTTGTGGCTGCTCGTGAAGAGCCTCTTCTGTAAGTTTATTAAAACTGCCACCAATCAGTCTGGAGCGAGCTGGCTCTTTCTTCAGTCTCTGCTTGCCCTTTATGTATGGGGGCCACTTTGCAAACCAACATTTGTGTTTCCATGATGGTTAGTGATGTTCAGCACCTTTTTGTCTACCTGTTGGCCATCTGTATGCCTTTTACTTTCTTTCTTTCTTTCTTTCTTTCTTTCTTTCTTTCTTTCTTTCTTTCTTTCTTTCTTTCTTCTCCTTCTCCTTCTCCTTCTCCTTCTCCTTCTCCTTCTCCTTCTCCTTCTCCTTCTCCTTCTCCTTCTCCTTCTCCTTCTCCTTCTCCTTCTCCTTCTCCTTCTTCTTTTTGGCTACCCATATGTCTTCTTTAGAAAAATGTCTAATTATATCTTCTGCCCAGTTTGTAATTGATTTTTTTTTTGCTATTAAGTTGCATGAGTTCTTTATATATTTTGGATATTAACCTCTTATTAGGCATATGATTTGCAAACACTTTCTCCTATTCAGTAGGATTCTTTTTCATTTTGTTTATGGTTTCCTTTGCTGTGCAAGAGCTTTTTAGTTTGATGTAGTCCCACTTTGTCTATTTTTTACTTTGTTGCATTTCCTTAGGAGTCGTATCCAAAAAAGTCATCACCAAGGCTGATGGTCAAGGAACTTACCATCTGTTTTCTTTTAGGAATTTTATGGTTTTAAGTCTTGCATTCAAGTCTTTAATTCATTTTGAAATACTTTCTGTGTATGTTGTAAGATAGTTTCATTCTTTTGCATGTGGCGGTCCCGTTTTCCCATCATTTATTGAAGAGGCTGTTCTTCCCCATTGCATATTGTTGGCTCCTTTGTCATAGATTAATTGGCCATACAAGCAGGGGTTTATTTATGGGCTCTCTATTCTGTTCCATTGATTTATGTGTCTGTTTTTATGCCAACACCATACTGTTTTGGTTATGATAGCTTTGTAATATAGTTTGAAATCAGGGAGCATGATGCCTCCAACTTTGTTCTTCTTTCTCAAGATTTCTTTGGCAATCAGGGGTCTTTGGTGATTCCATACAGGTTTTAAGATTGTGCCAGGTCTGTGAAAAATGCCATTGAAGTTTTAAGAGGGATTGCATTGCATTGATTCTGTAGATTGGGTAGTATAGACATTTTAACAAAATTAATTCCTCCAATCCATGAGCATGGGTTATCTTTTCATTTATCTGTATCTTCAGATGTCTTAAGGTTTTCACTAAGAATTAACATAGCTACTCCTGCTTTATTTTGATTAGTTTTAGCATGGTATATTTTTCTCCATACATTTACTTTAAATATTTACATCTCTTTATATTTAAAGTGGGTTTTTGTGGACAACCTAGAGTTTTTTGGTCCAATCTGAAAATCTCACTTTTAATTGGTTCTATAGACCATTGATATACAAAGTGGTTATTGATATAGTTGGATTCATATCTACCATATTCATTCCTGTGTTCTATTTGTTGCCCCTGTTCTTTGTTCTGATTTTTGTCTTCCAGTCTTTTTCTGTCTTTTGTGGTTTTATCTTAGCATTTTATATGATTTCATTTTCTTTATTTTCTTAGCATATTAGTTATAATTATTATTTTTTTACTTTGTTTCACTGGTTACCCTGGAGTTTGCAATATATATTGCAGCAATTCCATGTCCATTTTCAAATAACACTTCATGGGTAGTGTGAGTACTTTATAATAATAAAATAGTGCTAATTCCTCCCTCTCATCCCTTGCTTTTGTATCATTGCTCTCATTCACTAGACTTATGCATAATTATGTATATTTGTAAACACACACAATAATAAACATAAGCATACATAACCAAATATATTGTTGGTTTGAAGAACTGTTATCTATTAGATCAACTAAAATAAGAAAAATAGAAGTTTTTATTTTGCTTTCACTTATTCCTTCTTTGATACTCTTCCTTACTTTATGGACAGCTGAGCTTCTAACCTATATTATTTTCCTTCTCTCTAAAGAACTTTTAACATTTCTTTCAAGGCAGGTCTACTGGCAACTTATTTCCTCAATATTAGTTTGTCTGAGAAGTCTTTTATTTCTCTTTCAAGTTGAATGATAATTCCACAAGGTACAGAATTCTAGGTTGTTGGTTTTTTTTTTCCAATAAGCACTTTATATATTTCACTTCACTCTACTTGCTTGCATGGTTTTTGAGGAGAAGTTGGATGTAATTCTTATCTTTGTTCCTCTGTAGGTAAAATGTTTTTTTTTTTTTTCCTTTGGCTTTTTTCAAGATTTTTTCTTTATCTTTGATTTTTTATTCTTGGAAAATTATATACCTATATTCAAATTTTTTGGTGTTTATTCTGCTTGTTGTTTGCTGAGCTCCTGGATCTGTGCTTTGGTGTATGAGATTAATTTGGAGGAAATTACCAGTCATTATTGTTTGAAATATTTATTCTGGTCCTTTTTCCTTTTTTTTTTCTTTTTAAACATTTTTTAAAAAATGTTTATTTATTATTGAGAAACTGAGAGAGACAGAGCATGAGCAGGGAAGGGGCAGAGAAGGGGAGACACAGAATGGGAAGCAGGCTCCAGGCTCTGAGCTGTCAGCACAGAACCTGACGTGAGGCTTGAACTCAGGAACCATAAGATCATGACCTGAGCCCAAGTTGGACGCTTAGCTGACTGAGCCACCCAGGCACCCCCTTTTATCCTTTTTAATCCTTCTGCTATTTCCATTATGCACATCTTTTATAGTGGTCCCATAGTCCTTGGATATTATGTTCTTTTTTTTCCCTCAGTCTTTATGCTCTTTGCTTTTCAGTTTTTGAGGATTCTACAGATATATCTTCTAGCTCAGAGATTCTTTCCTCACCTGTGTCCATTATATAAATAAGTCCATCAAAGTCATTCTTCCTTTCTGTTGCATTTTTTAAAAAATCTGTAGCATTTCTTTTTTTTTTTCTTACAATTTCCATCTCTTTGCTTACATTGCCCATCTGTTAGTACATGCTGTCTACTTTATCCACTGGAGCCTTAGCATATTAATCATAGTCATTTTAAATTCCCACTCTGATCATTACAACATCCCTGCCATAGCAAAATATGATGCTTGCTTTGTTTCTTCAAATTGTGTTTTTTCTTGCCGTTTGATAAGCCTCATTATTTTTCTTGCTAGGCAGACATGATATGCTGGATAAAAGGACCTGCGGTAAATAGACCTTTAGTAATGTGGTAGTGAAATATATGGGGAGGGGGAAGTGTTCTATAGTGTTATGATTAAATCTCAATCTTTTATTGAGCCTATGCCTCTGGACTGTAAAACTTCACAAGAGTTCCTCTGTTTTAATTTTTTTCTCCACCCTTGGGTGGGAGAGGTTGGCTAAAGTGGGCTGGAGTTGGGTATTTCCATTCCTGAGGTCAGTGAGGCTCTAATAATACCCCAGCAGGTTTGGCTTTGGTTAATTAATTTCCCCTGACTGTAGTTCTTGTTAAGAAGAAAGATGCTCTGGTGTATTTCAAAACAGTGCCTTTTCCCTTGTCCCTGCCAGAGGCCCAGGGGGATTTTTCTCTCATATTTACTGTAGGAGTCTGGCCCAGGTCTTGAAGGTAAATCACAAAATTGTGGGATTCCCCTATGGCTGGGTCCTCCTAGAGTTTTCAATTTTCAGAGTTGTCTCCTCTGAGCCTCCAGAAATTCATCAATTACAGTTTAGGTTTTCTTACTCTGGCACCGGTTCCCAAGGATTTTGAACCGGCTCCCAAAGTTTCTTCTTTTGAGTCTCTACTCCTGTAAGCCATGATGACCTGTGTTTTCCTGCCTGTCTCTCTAGTCTCAGAGGCAGCAGGTTGCCCTGGGCTCTCTCTCTTACAGGTAAAAAAAAATGTTGGTTTTCCAGTCTGTTCAGCTTTTTTCTTGTTATTAGGGTATAGTGGAGACTTCTAAGCTCCTTACATGTGGAATAAGAAAATGGAAGTCCTTGTTACTGATTTTTAATTTCTTTGTGGTCAAAAAGCATAAGATTTCAGTAGTTTTAACTTAATTGAGACTTGTTTTATGATTTAGCATATGGCTTATCTTGATGAATTGTCCGTGTGCACTTGAAAATAATATGTATTATGCATTCTTTGAGTGTTGGGTCTTACAAATGTGGTTGATCATGTGGTTCAGATCTTCTATATTCCTACTGAGTTTTTTCTTATTGTTCTATTGATTACTGAGAGAGAATATTAAAAACTGCAACCATGATTATGGATTTTTATTTTTTCTCTCTTTATTTTAGTCTATTTTTATTTCATGTATTTTCAAATTCTCTTATTAAATCGCATACACATTTAAGAATTGTTTTGGTTTCCTGGTCTTTTTAAATTATAAAATGTTCCTATTTATCTCTGTTAATACTTCTCTTGAAAACTATCTTTTCACCTATGTATATCCTTATTTTAGCTTTATTTTGTTTATATAGCTTATACACATAATCTTTCATTTTTCATTTCT
Organism: Lynx canadensis; assembly: GCF_007474595.2. NCBI lineage: Eukaryota > Metazoa > Chordata > Mammalia > Carnivora > Felidae > Lynx > Lynx canadensis. The sequence continues at coordinate 119,477,206 of NC_044306.2, read as the reverse complement.
AATCTGTTTCTTTATATTTCAAGTACATCTATTATAGATTTCATATAGTTGGATCTTACTTTTTTATATAACCTCACAAAGTCTGCCTTTTAATTGGTGTGTATAGTCTGTTAAAATCTAATATAATTATTTATCTGTTTAGACTTAACCCTGTCAGTTTTCTATTAGTGTTTTATTTTTATTTTAATCTCATCTGCTTTTATGTCTCTGTTCCTCTTTTCCTGCCATATTTTGGGTTAATCAAATATTTTATTTCACTTTGCTGTGTTTTAACTGACTTTTAATCTATAGCTTTTTGCAATATACACATTTACCTTATCACATCTGTTTGGAATTAAATTTGTACTATGTGTTAAATGTAAAAATCTTGCAACAGTAAAGTTCTGTTTACAACCTATTCTTTGTGATGTTATTTTTATCTAAATTACATTTGTAAATGTTATACATTCCAAAGTACAGTATTATAGTTTTGGCTTTAAACAGTCATATGTATTTTAAAGATGTAAAGAGACATAAACAAAAATTACAGTTTTGTATTTACCATTTCTAGTGCTCTTTATTCCTTTCTCTAGATCTAAGTTACCATCTAGGGTAATTTCTTTTTAGGGTGAAGAGTTTTCTTCAACAGTTCCTGTAGTGCAGGTGTGCTAGAAATTCTATGAGTTTCCATTTACCTGAAATGTTTTCATTGTTTTGATGGATATTTTTCCCTGGATGTAGAATTCTGGGTTGACACATTTTTTTTTTTTTCTCCTTCACTTTTAAAATATCAATCCATTGTCTTCTGATCTCCATTGTTTCTTATTAGGAGTCAACCCTAAATGAAATTATTGTTATATATAAATATGTATAAAATCTGTTGCTATTCTCTGGCTTCTTTTCAGAATTTTCTCTTTATCTCTGATTTCCAACAGTTGTGTTATGATAAACCAAGGTGTTAATTTATTTGTATTCATTTTGCTTGAGGTTAGCTTCTTTGCTTTTTTCTGTTTATGTTATGAAATTTGGAAAAATTGAGGTAATTATTTCTTCAAAATTATTTTTGGTTCCATTCTCTTTCTTCTCTTCTTCTGAAACTCCAATTGCAGATATGTTAGAGAGCTTCATGTTAATTCATTAGTCAGTGATACTCTGTTCATTTTGTTTTTCCACATCTTTTTTCTATCTGTTTTTCATATTGGATATTTCTTTTTTTTTTAATTTTTAAAATGTTTTTATTTATTTTTGAGACAGAGAGAGACAGAGCATGAACAGGGGAGGGGCAGAGAGAGAGGGAGACACAGAATCTGAAGCAGGCTCCAGGCTCTGAGCTGACAGCACAGAGCACAATGGGGCTCGAACTCACAGACTGTGAGATCATGACTTGAGCTGAAGTCGTACGCCCAACCAACTGAGCCACCCAGGTGCTCCTCAGATTGGATATTTCTTATTGATCCATCTTCAGGTTCACTGTTCCTTTTCCACACTATTGTTCATTTCTTTAATTAAACCCATCCAATGAAATTTTCATTACATATATTATACATCCCATTGTGGAATTTTCATTTGATTCTTTTTTTAAAATACAAATTCCTTTCCTCTGCTGAAAATGAATCTTCACCTGTTCTTTAAGTATGGCTATATTTTTCTTTATATTTCAGAACGTATTTATAATAGATGCCTTAATTTTCTTTGTTACTAATTTCTACACCTGGGTCATATTTGTGTCTGTTTCTTTTGACAGTTTCTTTTCTTTATTATGCATTATGTTTCTCCCTTTTCCTGCATATCTAGTAATCTTGATTGTTTACTATACATTGTGGATGATTGTTATGAGTATGGATTATGTATCTTTTTTAAAAGGTATTTATTTTTATTCTGATTGTTAAATTTTAATATACTCTGGGGCCTGTCAGGCTTAGTATTTTTTATCTTGTTAGGATGGGAGGGTATATTTTAATTTTTTTTTTTATTATTTTTTTTTATATATATGAAATTTATTGACAAATTGGTTTCCATACAACACCCAGTGCTCATCCCAAAAGGTGCCCTCCTCAATACCCATCACCCACCCTCCCCTCCCTCCCACCCCCCATCAACCCTCAGTTTGTTCTCAGTTTTTAAGTCTCTTATGCTTTGGCTCTCTCCCACTCTAACGTCCTTTTTTTTTTTTTTTTCCTTCCCCTCCCCCATGGGTTCCTGTTAAGTTTCTCAGGATCCACATAAGAGTGAAACCATATGGTATCTGTCTTTCTCTGTATGGCTTATTTCACTTAGCATCACACTCTCCAGTTCCATCCACGTTGCTACAAAAGGCCATATTTCATTTTTTCTCATTGCCACGTAGTATTCCATTGTGTATATAAACCACAATTTCTTTATCCATTCATCAGTTGATGGACATTTAGGCTCTTTCCATAATTTGGCTATTGTTGAGAGTGCTGCTATAAACATTGGGGTACAAGTGCCCCTATGCATCAGTACTCCTGTATCCCTTGGGTAAATTCCTAGCAGTGCTATTGCTGGGTCATAGGGTAGGTCTATTTTTAATTTTCTGAGGAACCTCCACACTGCTTTCCAGAGCGGCTGCACCAATTTGCATTCCCACCAACAGTGCAAGAGGGTTCCCGTTTCTCCACATCCTCTCCAGCATCTATAGTCTCCTGATTTGTTCATTTTGGCCACTCTGACTGGCGTGAGGTGATACCTGAGTGTGGTTTTGATTTGTATTTCCCTGATAAGGAGCGACGCTGAACATCTTTTCATGTGCCTGTTGGCCATCTGGATGTCTTCTTTAGAGAAGTGTCTATTCATGTTTTCTGCCCATTTCTTCACTGGGTTATTTGTTTTTCGGGTGTGGAGTTTGGTGAGCTCTTTATAGATTTTAGATACTAGCCCTTTGTCCGATATGTCATTTGCAAATATCTTTTCCCATTCCGTTGGTTGCCTTTTAGTTTTGTTGGTTGTTTCCTTTGCTGTGCAGAAGCTTTTTATCTTCATAAGGTCCCAGTAATTCACTTTTGCTTTTAATTCCCTTGCCTTTGGGGATGTGTCGAGTAAGAGATTGCTACGGCTGAGGTCAGAGAGGTCTTTTCCTGCTTTCTCCTCTAATGTTTTGATGGTTTCCTGTCTCACATTTAGGTCCTTTATCCATTTTGAGTTTATTTTTGTAAATGGTATGAGAAAGTGGTCTAGTTTCAACCTTCTGCATGTTGCTGTCCAGTTCTCCCAGCACCATTTGTTAAAGAGACTGTCTTTTTTCCATTGGATGTTCTTTCCTGCTTTGTCAAAGATGAGTTGGCCATACGTTTGTGGGTCTAGTTCTGGGGTTTCTATTCTATTCCATTGGTCTGTGTGTCTGTTTTTGTGCTGATGCCATGCTGTCTTGATGATGACAGCTTTGTAGTAGAGGCTAAAGTCTGGGATTGTGATGCCTCCTGCTTTGGTCTTCTTCTTCAAAATTCCTTTGGCTATTCGGGGCCTTTTGTGGTTCCATATGAATTTTAGGATTGCTTGTTCTAGTTTCGAGAAGAATGCTGGTGCAATTTTGATTGGGATTGCATTGAATGTATAGATAGCTTTGGGTAGTATTGACATTTTGACAATATTTATTTTTCCAATCCATGAGCAGGGAATGTCTTTCCATTTCTTTAAATCTTCTTCAGTTACCTTCATAAGCTTTCTATAGTTTTCAGCATACAGATCCTTTACATCTTTGGTTAGATTTATTCCTAGGTATTTTATGCTTCTTGGTGCAATTGTGAATGGGATCAGTTTCTTTATTTGTCTTTCTGTTGCTTCATTGTTAGTGTATAAGAATGCAACTGATTTCTGTACATTGATTTTGTATCCTACAACTTTGCTGAATTCATGTATCAGTTCTAGCAGGCTTTTGGTGGAGTCTATCGGATTTTCCATGTATAATATCATGTCATCTGCAAGAAGCGAAAGCTTGACTTCATCTTTGCCAATTTTGATGCCTTTGATTTCCTTTTGTTGTCTGATTGCTGATGCCAGAACTTCCAGCACTATGTTAAACAACAGCGGTGAGAGTGGACATCCCTGTCGTGTTCCTGATCTCAGGGAAAAAGCTCTCAGTTTTTCCCCGTTGAGGATGATGTTAGCTGTGGGCTTTTCATAAATGGCTTTTATGATCTTTAAGTATGTTCCTTCTATCCCGACTTTCTCAAGGGTTTTTATTAAGAAAGGGTGCTGGATTTTGTCAAAGGCCTTTTCTGCATCGATTGACAGGATCATATGGTTCTTCTCTTTTTTTGTTGTTAATGTGATGTATCACGTTGATTGATTTGCGAATGTTGAACCAGCCCTGCATCCCAGGAATGAATCCCACTTGATCATGGTGAATGATTCTTTTTATATGCTGTTGAATTCGATTTGCTAGTATCTTATTGAGAATTTTTGCATCCATATTCATCAGGGATATTGGCCTGTAGTTCTCTTTTTTTTACTGGGTCTCTGTCTGGTTTAGGTATCAAAGTAATACTGGCTTCATAGAAGGAGTCTGGAAGTTTTCCTTCCCTTTCTATTTCTTGGAATAGCTTGAGAAGGATAGGTATTATCTCTGCTTTAAACGTCTGGTAGAACTCCCCTGGGAAGCCATCTGGTCCTGGACTCTTATTTGTTGGGAGATTTTTGATAACCGATTCAATTTCTTCGCTGGTTATGGGTCTGTTCAAGCTTTCTATTTCCTCCTGATTGAGTTTTGGAAGAGTGTGGGTGTTCAGGAATGTGTCCATTTCTTCCAGGTTGTCCAATTTGTTGGCATATAATTTTTCATAGTATTCCCTGATAACTGTTTGTATCTCTGAGGGATTGGTTGTAATCATTCCATTTTCATTCATGATTTTATCTATTTGGGTCATCTCCCTTTTCTTTTTGAGAAGCCTGGCTAGCGGTTTGTCAATTTTGTTTATTTTTTCAAAAAACCAACTCTTGGTTTCGTTGATCTGCTCTACAGTTTTTTTAGATTCTATATTGTTTATTTCTGCTCTGATCGTTATTATTTCTCTTCGTCTGCTGGGTTTAGGCTGCCTTTGCTGTTCTGCTTCTATTTCCTTTAGGTGTGCTGTTAGATTTTGTATTTGGGATTTTTCTTGTTTCTTGAGATAGTCCTGGATTCCAATGTATTTTCCTCTCAGGACTGCCTTCGCTGCGTCCCAAAGCGTTTGGATTGTTGTATTTTCATTTTCGTTTGTTTCCATATATTTTTTGATTTCTTCTCTAATTGCCTGGTTGACCCACTCATTCGTTAGTAGGGTGTTCTTTAACCTCCACGCTTTTGGAGGTTTTCCAGACTTTTTCCTGTGGTTGATTTCAAGCTTCATAGCATTGTGGTCTGAAAGTATGCATGGTATAATTTCAATTCTTGTAAACTTATGAAGGGCTGTTTTGTGACCCAGTATATGATCTATCTTGGAGAATGTTCCATGTGCACTCGAGAAGAAAGTATATTCTGTTGCTTTGGGATGCAGAGTTCTAAATATATCTGTCAAGTCCATCTGATCCAATGTCTCATTCAGGGCCCTTGTTTCTTTATTGACCGTGTGTCTAGATGATCTATCCATTTCTGTAAGTGGGGTGTTAAAGTCCCCAGCAATTACCACATTCTTATCAATAAGGTTGCTTATGTTTATGAGTAATTGTTTTATATATTTGGGGGCTCCGGTATTCGGCGCATAGACATTTATAATTGTTAGCTCTTCCTGATGGGTAGACCCTGTAACTATTATATAATGTCCTTCTTCATCTCTTGTTACAGCCTTTAATTTAAAGTCTAGTTTGTCTGATATAAGTATGGCTACTCCAGCTTTCTTTTGGCTTCCAGGAGCATGATAAATAGTTCTCCATCCCCTCACTCTGAATCTAAAGGTGTCCTCAGGTCTAAACTGAGTCTCTTGTAGACAGCAAATAGATGGGTCTTGTTTTTGTATCCATTCTGATACCCTATGTCTTTTGGTTGGCGCATTTAATCCATTTACATTCAGTGTTATTATAGAAAGATACGGGTTTAGAGTCATTGTGATGTCTGTATGTTTTATGCTTGTAGTGATGTCTCTGGTACTTTGTCTCACAGGGTCCCCCTTAGGATCTCTTGTAGGGCTGGTTTAGTGGTGACAAATCCCTTCAGTTTTTGTTTGTTTGGGAAGACCTTTATCTCTCCTTCTAGTCTAAATGACAGACTTGCTGGATAAAGGATTCTCGGCTGCATATTTTTTCTGTCTAGCACACTGAAAATCTCGTGCCAATTCTTTCTGGCCTGCCAAGTTTCAAAAGAGAGATCAGTCACGAGTCTTATAGGTCTCCCTTTATATGTGAGGGCACGTTTACCCCTTGCTGCTTTCAGAATTTTCTCTTTATCCTTGTATTTTGCCAGTTTCACTATGATATGTCGTGCAGAAGATCGATTCAAGTTACGTCTGAAGGGAGTTCTCTGTGCCTCTTGGATTTCAATGCCTTTTTCCTTCCCCAGTTCAGGGAAGTTCTCAGCTATGATTTCTTCAAGTACCCCTTCAGCACCTTTCCCTCTCTCTTCCTCCTCTGGGATACCAATTATGCGTATATTATTTCTTTTTAGTGGATCACTTAGTTCTCTAATTTTCCCCTCATACTCCTGGATTTTTTTATCTCTCTTTTTCTCAGCTTCCTCTTTTTCCATAACTTTATCTTCTAGTTCACCTATTCTCTCCTCTGCCTCTTCCATCCGAGCTGTGGTGGTTTCCATTTTGTTTTGCATTTCCTTTAAAGCGTTTTTCAGCTCTTCGTGACTGTTCCTTAGTCCCTTGATCTCTGTAGCAAGAGATTCTCTGCTGTCCTGTATACTGTTTTCCAGCCCAGCGATTAATTTTATGACTATTATTCTAAATTCACTTTCTGTTATATTATTTAAATCCTTTTTGATCAGCTCATTAGCTGTTGTTATTTCCTGGAGATTCTTCTGAGGGGAATTCTTCCGCTTGGTCATTTTGGATAGTCCCTGGTGTGGTGAGGACCTGCAGGGCACTTCCCCTGTGCTGTGGTGTATAACTGGAGTTGGTGGGCGGGGCCGCAGTCAGTCCTGATGTCTGCCCCCAGCCCACCGCTGGGGCCATAGTCAGACTGGTGTGTGCCTTCTCTTCCCCTCTCCTAGGGGTGGGATTCACTGTGGGGTGGCGTGGCCCGTCTGGGCTACTTGCACACTGCCAGGCTTGTGGTGCTGGGGATCTGGCGTATTAGCTGGGGTGGGAAGGCAAGGTGCACGGCGGCAGGGGGGGGCAGGCTTAGCTCGCTTCTCCTTAGGTGATCCACTTCAGGAGGGGCCCTGTGGCAGCCGGAGGGAGTCAGATCCGCTGCCGGAGGTTTGGCTTCGCAGAAGCACAGAGTTGGGTGTTTGCGCGGAGCGAGCAATTTCCCTGGCCGGAAAAGGTTCCCTTTGGGATTTTGGCTGGGGGATGGGCGGGGGAGATGGCGCTGGCGAGCGCCTTTGTTCCCCGCCAAACTGAGCTCTGTCGTCTGGGGGCTCCGCAGCTCACCCTCCCTTTGTCCTCCAGCCTTCCCGCTTTCCGAGCAGAGCTGTTAACTTATGACCTCCCAGACGCTAAGTCGCGCTTGCTGTCGGAACACAGTCATCAGGCCCCTCCGCTTTTGCAAGTCGGACTCGGGGGCTCTGCTTGGCTGGCGAGCCGCCCCTCCGCCCCGGCTCCCTCCCGCCAGTCCGTGGAGCGCGCACCGCCTCGCCGCCCTTCCTACCCTCTTCCGTGGGCCTCTCGTCTGCACTTGGGTCTGGTGACTCCGTTCTGCTAGTCCTCTGGCGGTTTTCTGGGTTATTTAGGCAGGTGTAGGTGGAATCTAAGTGATCAGCAGGACGCGCGGTGAGCCCAGCGTCCTCCTACGCCGCCATCTTCCCAGAATCCCTCTATTTTAATTTTTGATTTAGTCTTTGCATGTGACTCTTACTTCAGGGAATACTCTGGACTCCTAAGTGGTGACCCTTTTCTAGTCTCAACTGAAGGGCCAGGGCATTTGGTATGATCTTTCTACACTGGCTGGTACTTCAATATCTCCCAGAACTGTACAGCCTTTCATATAATTGTTCAACCTTTAACCATAGAGGAGGCAGTCTCTTTTAAGCATAGCAGAGTTGGACTGTGGGCACACGTGAGACATTGGTTGTTTTTGGGAGAACAGGGTTATGATTGGGATAGAGGATACGTAGGAACTTTTGGATAACTCACAAAATTTTATTTCTCCCCACCCCCAGCTTTACTGAGATATGAAGAGCAAATAAAAATTATATATATATATATATACACACACATATGTATATATATGTGTGTATATATATATATATGGTATATAGTATGATGTTTTGATATATGTATAGATTGTGAGATGATTACCATAATCAAGCTAAGTAATATCAAAATTTTATTTCTTGACTTGGGTCATGGTTACATGAGTATTTGTGATGCCTTGTGATAATTTGTTAAGCTTTACCTTTATTTTATGTAGGTTCTTTTTTGTATCTATATTTTATTTTAAAATAAGGTTTACAAAAACAATAAGAATAACCTCTTAAATCCAACTAAAGAATAGGTTTTATCCATAGTTTGGCTATTTTTGAAAGTGCTGCTATAAACATTGGGGTACAAGTGCCCCTAGGCATCAGCACTCCTGTATCCCTTGGGTAAATTCCTAGCAGTGCTATTGCTGGGTCATAGGCTAGATATATTTTTAATTTTTTTGAGGAACCTCCACACTGTTTTCCAGAGCGGCTGCACCAGTTTGCATTCCCACCAACAGAGCCTAAATGTCCATCAACTGATGAATGGATAAAGAAATTGTGGTTTATATACACAATGGAATACTACTTGGCAATGAGAAAGAATGAAATATGGCCTTTTGTAGCAATGTGGATGGAACTGGAGAGTGTTATGCTAAGTGAAATAAGCCATACAGAGAAAGACAGACACCATATGTTTTCACTCTTATGTGGATCCTGAGAAACTTAACAGAAGACCATGGGGGAGGGGAAGGAATTAAAAAAAAAAGAGAGGGGCGCCTGGGTGGCGCAGTTGGTTAAGCGTCCGACTTCAGCCAGGTCACGATCTCGCGGTCCGTGAGTTCGAGCCCCGCGTCAGGCTCTGGGCTGATGGCTCAGAGCCTGGAGCCTGCTTCCGATTCTGTGTCTCCCTCTCTCTCTGCCCCTCGCCCGTTCATGCTCTGTCTCTCTCTGTCCCAAAAATAAATAAACGTTGAAAAAAAAAAAAAAATTTAAAAAAAAAAAAAAAGAGAGAGAGGGAGCCAAACCATAAGAGACTCTTACAAACTGAGAATAAACTGAGGGTTTATGGCGGGTAGGAGGGCGGGGAACGTGGGTGATAAGCATTGAGGAGGGCACTGGTTGGGATGAGCACTGGGTGTTGTATGGAAACCAATTTGACAATAAATTTCATGTTAAAAAAAAGAATAGGTTTTATGTGTACCACTTACAGAAACAGTACCTTACAAATATGTTAAAAACATACAAAAGCCCAACTTTTACATGAATGTAAGAAGTACAAGTTAAAACAATGAAATTATATTTTGACTAATTGGATTGAAAGCATTTCAAGAAAAATAACATGCTAATGGGTTTCCTATGAAATACACATAACAATATATTTGGTATAAAGGACAAATTTATAAAATATCAAAGAAAAGATATTTATCAATAGACATTATTATCTTTAACCTAATAATTTATCTTCCATGAGGGAAATTATAGGAACATGGGCAAAATTTATGTCTAAGTGTGATTATTGCAGTACTATTTGTATAAAAAAATCATTAAAACAACATCATTGTTCAACAACCAGGAAGTGTTTTAGTGGTTTAACAAATTATGATAAACCACAGTGATGAGGTAATCTTTGAAGTCATCAAAATAATTCAAAGACATGGGAACAATCTTATAAAATTCTGTATGAAGTATGATTCTAATTATGGAAAATTATGTAAAAGAGCTAGAGGTAAATGTGCCTAAAGGTTAATAGCAGTTAGCTCTTTTGAGTGCTTATGGATTATGTTAATTTTCTTCTTTACAGTTTACCTCTTTTCCAAATATTCTACTGTGAGCCAGTGTTTCTTTAATAATCTCAAATTGAACCATTTTGAAATTTATAAAGAAGGTTACAGAATAATTTTTAACAAAAGTGAAAATATATTTAAGAAAAGAGACAGTCAGATGAGAATGTTGTCACATGAGGAAAGGTAGCTAAATTTTATTTGGGTTTCAGAACTTATAAATGTTTTCAGGGTTTGAAGCAGCAAATACAAGAATATATACATGTTTCTGTTATTTCCACCCACCCCCAAACCTGAATGTTATTTCTGAGTTTCCATTATGGATTACCCTGAAGAGGTGGTGATTGTTAAATAAATAAATAAATAAATAAATAAATAAATAAATAAAACTATTTATTTATTCATTCATTCATTCATTCATTCATTCATTCATTTAGTAATTATTTCTTCTTTCCTTTAGTCACCCAATTCAAGTTCTGAGTTAGTAAGGAAAAAGTACATTTATTATTACAAAAATTTAGATATAATCACATATAACATTATATTCACTTTAGCTGTATAATATGATGATATCATATTTGCATATATTGTGAAATGATCAACACAATAAGTCTAGTTAATATCCATCGGTATACATAGTTATATATTTTTCTCTTTTTATGAAAACTTTCAAGATTTACTTTCTTACCAACTTTTAAAGATACTATAACAGTATTAACTATAGTCCCTATGCTGTGCATTATATCCCCATGACTTAATAATTTTAGAGCTGGGAGTTTGTCAAGTATATTTCTTTAGGAGAGAGATACAAGGGTGGAGATGAAACTTTCTTTAATCAGCCTTTATTTTAAGTAATTGAATATGAGATATGGGGGTAATTGACTTATTTCTTCTCTTTATAATTCTAAGTCAGTTGATCTGAATTTTGGAGAATCTGCTGTGTATAATTAAAATATTACAAATTAGATAATTTTGGAGCACCTTTCTAATTTATAATTCTTTTTCTGAGCAGTTGTACTCCATATGGATAAGCCCCTGGATACCATTCAGTCATTCATTTATCATCCATTCACTGAACAAAATAATTGTTAAATGCACATTTATGTCTGACGCAATATAGGGTGTTTGACATACAGTGATGAATAAGGTACGAAAAATTTATGCTTAGTGGCACTTACTTTCTCATGGCAAATGGATAAACAAATGGATACACAACAATTTCAAATAGTGATTAATGCAGTGAAGGCAATAAACCAATATAATGGCATGAAGATTGCCTGGGAGTATTATTTTGAATATACTACAATCAATTGGGCTAGCAGCCATTTGAAGTCCCCAATATTTTTAAATGGTAGATAAAACCTAGAAGTTGGGAGTATGTTTATATTCCAAGAGCACTGTACTTCCTGAATATATTCCCTTTTCACATTATGACATCATAAATAATAAATGAAATATTGGAAGGAGAAGAAATATACAGCAGCTTCTGCACGAAGTCTGTATAGTTAAAGCAGAAAGTTTAATATTGAATAACATGAAACAATGACAGAGGATCCCCTGCACATAGGATATCAGCTCTGATACACAGAATTTACCATTTTGGGGGCTGCTTGTGGAAATGTGGACACAACTGAAACAGCCATCTTTGCTTCTGGAATGGAAGCTGCATGTTGAGGATGACCGAAAAAGCCTTGATTCCTGGCACTTGTAGCCTTCATAATTGCCTTGAGCAGTTTTACTCAAACTTTTACATGACTGAGAAATGAATGTTAATGTAATTAAGCCAATGTTTATTTTGACCTTTGTTTAACCGATTAAGCCATATCCTCATATCAGATATCTTTTGCCTGTTAGGCAAAAAAACCTAATGGCTATTCTCCTCTCAGGTCTCAATTTAAATACCAATTCCTTAGCAAAGATTCTCTGATTCCTCCGCATTTTCCCCTAGGACACTTTATTACTTTGCAGATCTTATCACAATTCTAAAGCTTTATTTCCTCAAAATCTACAAGGTAAATGAGGAGGGACACAGGTGGAAAAGCAATGAGCTCAACCCACAATAAGAAGCTGAGACAAGTTAGACTAGCAGCTTGAAGCAAAGGCTCCAGCCAAAACACATCTGAATCAGCTGACATGCAGTTCAATACCTGTTCATGAGAATGAATGATTTTTGTTTTAAGCTACTGAGTTTTGAGATTGTTTATTTTACAGCAATGGCTAACTTCTATGTTGTAACGTATGTAGTAAATTGGCATCTTGACTTTCTCATGAAATTTTTAGATGAAGAGCATAGGGAATTGAGCCACTAGGTATGGAGTAGCAGCACTTATTTTCAATACTTGCTGATTTGTCTATGAGAGATCTTGGATAGACAGTATAGCTGGTTCATTAGTTCAAGGAGATGGTTGAAAATCCTACCAATGAGTTCTCAGTCTAATGACAGAAAAATAACTAAGGGTAAATGTTGAAGTCTGACCACTATTGACATGCAGATACCTAAGAACTCCAAGGGCAAGTTCTACTGTGTTGGCTGTGGCCTAAATTTGATTCTTGGATACCTATTATGCACTATTATAATTTAACCTTTGTTTATATTTTTAGAAGCTTTGGATTCCCAACATTTATTGAACACCAGTTATGTATTAGGTGCGTGCAACGATTTGGGGCATAAAGAAATTGTCACAGTTGCTTTCTTTGAGAAGTTCCCGGGAGGAAAGAAAAAGATGTGTAAACCAATTGTTACAATATGATGTGATAAATGTTACAGTAGAAGAAACAATAGTGAGAGCATATGCACAAAAGAGCAACAGTTTAAGGAGGGAGGCTGGAAAAGAGTTTACTTAGGTGGTAGCTTTGCAGTTTGGGTAGGACATTCTAGGAAGAGTGAGTACAGCTTGGTGAGTGTGGTAGCAGCAGTGGGTTGCTGCAGTAGATACCGTTTTTTTTTTTTTTTTTGCGGCTAGTACACACTTGGGTGAGAGCGTTAGGGTTCACAGCTGCCACCTCGCGGAGACTGTGTTAGCGGAATAGAAGATTGGCTCCCTGTTACAGAAGCTCTATCATGAAATTCATGCTCCTGAGCTCCCTCCAGGATCAGGCTGAAGCTTATCTCCAGCTGGGCGTCTCCTAGCTTAGCTTTCCTCTGCTGCCCTACGCTGCTTCCCTCAGTCCCCTTCTCCTGACCTCCATCAGTCAGTTATTTTTATAAAAATCTCCTTTTCAGGCTCTGCTTCTAAGGAACTCCATTTCAGACTAGCAGTTCATTCACTTCACTAAAAATAAAACTGGAATTTTGAGGTTGTTATCATAAAATAACACAGCTTAAAAAATCAGAGAGTACTCCCCTTTATTGATAGTTTTCTTTCTCTCTGGGTTAATAATCACTTATGTGATTACTTTCCTAAATGGATTTTAGGCATTCATTTTTTTGCAATATGTATAATTCTTATGGGTTGTGGGGATAGAAAAGTTGATTTCTCTGTGATTTTTATTCCTTTATTTTGTTACTGTAAAATCATGCCCAGAAGGAATCACAATAAAAGGTTAGCTTTAGCTTCCCAGGCCACTAGGATAAACCGTTTGAAAAACAGGCACTGTTCTGAGGCTGTCTTTACACACTAAGTGAATTGCACAATTGAAACACTATTGTAATCTAGTTCAAATTCCTACATTCTAAAATGGTTCAAATTAATAGGATATGTTGTTTTCAAATAAAACTGTTCTATGGTTTGTGATTTCCTTGGGGGAATGTCTGGATTAAAAAACAAACAAACAAAAAAACCCTAAGACCCCAGTCCCAGACAATGGTTTACTTTCTATGAGATAATGGCCAAGCCTCTTTGAGAAATTTTTAAGTTACTTGCCCTGCCCTGGCTTATACCATCATTTTTCAAATTCCAGTTTATATATAGTTTCATGATTTTGGCGCAATTATTTTTTCACTGCTCATGTATGTTTAAAATTTTAATGTTAGCTAAGGGAAAATTGAAATTTGAATTCATGAAAAAAAATCAGTTTCCACAAAGGTAAATTGAAGATATATCAAAGAATTAAATGTTAAAAAAGAAAATAATTACAAACTCTGGAGGGAATATGGTGAATACTTATGTCCAGATGAAAACAGATTTGCTAATGGAAATAGAAGAAATCACAAAAGTGAAAATTCAGAGACTTGACCAGAGTAGGTAACAATTTCTTAACATAAAGAGCACTATAAATGCAATTAAAATGGAAATTCTAAACTCTGAAATATTTATAACAAAGGATGATAACAGAGAGAGCTCTCAAAACAACAGAAACCCAACCCCTTGAGGTCTAGCCAAATCTATGGGCACCAAATCTAGCACTCTTAGACCAAATATACATGTATCTCTTAAATATATGAGAGTCTCCAAAAGTCTAACTTCATTACCTATACAAATTAAGACCATGGGATATTATTTTTTGCACATCTAATTAGAAACTATTTTAAAAATAGTGAAGTCACAGTGAGAAATTCACTTTTATATATAGCTCATATGGGTATAAACTGATAAAAGCTTTAAAAATGAAATTTGTCATATATTTAGAGAAAAATTCCAGAGAAGAAAACTATCAGGAACATTTATGTAAGTTTATGTCCAAAGATAATTGATTATTAGAGTATGAATTTCAATAAAATCATCAAAACTGCACCAATGTCCAATAATCAGGAAATAGATTACTAAATTATGGCATAAAAAAGACATTAATATGTAGACTTCAAAGACTTTTTAAAAATCTTGTATTTATTAAAAAAATTTTTTTGGCATTTAATTTTTTTGAGAGAGAGAGAGAGAGAGACAGAGCATGACTGGGGGAGGGGCAGAGAGAGAGGGAGACAGAATTCGAAGCAGGCTCCAGGCTCTGAGCTGTCAGCACAAGCCTGAGGAGAGGCTCAAACTTGTGAACTGTGAAATAATGACCTGAGCCAAAGTCTGCCACTTAACTGAACCACCCAGGCACCCTAAAGATTTTTAAAAATCTTTTAAAAATGCTTCTAAATATCTGGGTACAAGAACCTATCTGAGGTATAATTTCACTTACGTTGAAAAAAAGGTATGCTTAGTAAAGAGCTCAAAAACTTACTACTGATTATTTCTCTGTTGAAGAATTATGGATAATTTCCTTCTTCAAAATATTAAGTCAAACCTGAATGTCATTTCTGATTCTTTCAGTCTGGATTATGTGATAGGTCTTTTCGTAATTAACTCTGTTTCCTTAGAGTCATCCAGTTCTAGCTGTACAAATTTAGAAGCAACTAGAACATGTCTTTAGGAGAGAGGCAGGAGCCTGGAGTTAGAATACTCTATAGTGTCTCTTGTTTTTAAAAATTTTTTTTTCTTTTTTCTCAACGTTTTTATTTATTTTTGGGACAGAGAGAGACAGAGCATGAACAGGGGAGGGGCAGAGAGAGAGGGAGACACAGAATCGGAAACAGGCTCCGGGCTCTGAACTGTCAGCACAGAGCCCGACGCGGGGCTCGAACTCACAGACCGCGAGATCGTGACCTGGCTGAAGTCGGACGCTTAACCGACTGCGCCACCCAGGCGCCCCTAGTGTCTCTTGTTTTTAAATAGAGATTCTTGATCTCACATAATGAGATGTTAAAATGTGGTTGGTAACAAAGTTATCTGCAATTCCCCAACCATTGCCCTGAATTACAGATAACTGAACCAAGGTAACTCACATGAAGTAATATGTGGACGATAACCTTTGGGTTTTTTTCCAGATCATAGTTTCTTTGAAAACTTTCTCAATAAAGTGGATTAGGCAGCTTTGGAGGGCCAGGTAAAGAGAGTAAAGACTAGGGATATCAGATGAACAATTGGATTATAACTGATGATTTATTGATAAAATGAAGCTTAGTTGACAGGATGGGGTTGGAGCAAGACATTTTTCATGAAGATAACTGTTTGGGACAAGGATTCAAGGGTGGACTTCAGCTCTGGAAGATAATTGAAATTTCAAGCCAGAGAACCTAGAATTTAGAAATTGAGAACTGGGATCACTTCCATGAGACTTTTTTTTTTTAATTGTCCATCTCTGCTTGTTCAAGCTCATCACATATATGATTTATCTCATATTGGACTTTTCTTAGTCCAGGATTCACTAAATTCTTTCTTTTGTCAATGACTTCCCATATTCTGTTGATTGTCCTTTTCTGCTTCTTCCTTTATATACAACACTAGAGTTCTATTTAGTATAAAGTATAAAGCATAGCTGCCCAACTAAATATTTCCCAGAATTCCCTGTAGCTGGTCATGGTCTTGTGACTAGACAACTAGGACATGAGTAGAAGTGATGTGTGCAGTTTACAGGTGATGCTCATAAAGGGTGAGGAGCATGTCCTCCACTTTTCCTCTCCTTGCCTCTGGCTGGAAACTAGACTTCCACCTCTTAGACAATGAGGTGGAAGCTGCTTGTTGAATAAGGCAGAACAGCAAGAGAGAAGAAGCCTGAGTTCCTAGTCCTGTGAAGGCAACAGATCAGACTTTGCTCATGTTTAGATTGTTATGTGACTGAGAAGTAAGCGATCATATTAAGATGTTGATATTTTGTTTTTTGTTAGAGTCAAACCTAACTTCCCCTCTTCATCCCCTCTCTGCCTACTACGTTGCCTTTCGTCTCTCAGACTTCACCTTATATACCAAAAGGAGGTATTCCCACTTCAAAATGAGTTTGGTTTCTTCCTAGGATACTGCATTACTTTGCGTATTTTATCACATTTGTATTTTCTGTTCTTTGCTAATTTACAAGTCCTAAGAGGGAGGAACTGTATCTTTTTTTTTTTGTTCACTAATACATATTAGTGGTTCATATTGATCAAGGTGGGGACTAGGACAACAGGGAGAGAGGAGACGGCAGATAGGAGGGGAGGTGTGAGGTAGGGTCAGTATGTTCCAGGTTTAATTTGTAAGAAAAGGAAACAGAGTTTAGGAATCTAGGGGCTATTGTCACTGACCATTATATGTCACTGGCCATCCCGGTTGGAGGAAGGCGACTTACTTTATGTCCCTGTGAAACTGGTAGTACTGACCTAGGAACTTGTATAGAAATGTGCCTGAGGTTATAAGTGTCATCAGTGGGATTAATTGTATGTAAGTATTAGAGTTCTCATCTATAAAACTGAAATAAAAATAAATTCCTCTTTGGGTTGTTATAAGATTAAAAGAAATATTTCAGAGGAAACACTTGGCACACCACCAGTCATATAGTAAATACTCAACATATTAGTTATTATTATTCCTTGTTTAGGAAATTAATCTCATTTAATTTACTGGTAGGTGGAAAGCTCCCTGATTAGGAAACATGTTCTCTGAAGTAGCTTAGTTAAGATCACAGACTCTGGAGCCACATATCTTGGATTTATTTCTCAGCTCTGCCATTTTCTAGTTGTGTGACTATGGAGAATTACTTTTATTCTCTGTTCCTTTTTTCCCCTCATGTATAAAATAGAGATAATACTGCCTTTCTCCTGTGGCCAATATGAAGATTAAATATGTTCACACATGCAAATCACATAGAAGAGTGCTACTTCTTAGTAAGTGTTTAATCAATATTAGCTATTATAATTATTAGAAATAATATCTCTGGTTGGATATTTTGACTAAACTTCCTAGATGTGGATACAGTGACATTTTAAAATTTGTTTTCTGACCTGGTAAAGGGTCACAGTTTCAAAAACTGTGACAAGAATCAAGTGTTACACTCCTGTGACTCTGACTTCTTATGATGAATATTCAGATGGGCATCAAATAATTCATATAGGGCTAAGACCTATAGGGATGAATCCTTTTTTTTAATCCAGTGTAGTTAACGTATAATGTTACATTAGTTTCTGGTGTAAAATATAGTGATTCAACAATTCTGTACATAGTGCTTCTCATGATAATACTCTTTATCCCCTCTCCTATTTCACCCATCCCCCCATCCACCTCCCCTCTGGTAACCATCAGTTTGTTCATTATAGTTAAGAGTCTGTTTTTTTGTCTGTCTCTTTTTTCCTTTGTTTACTTATTTTGTTTCTTAAATTCCACATGTGAGTGAAATGCGTATGGTATTTGTCTTTCTCTGATTGACTTATTTCACTTTGCATTAAACTCTCTAGCTCCATCCATATTGTTGTAAAAGACAAAATTTCATTCTTTCTTATGGCTGAGTAATATTCCTATATATATATATATATATATATATATATATATATATATACCACATCTTTATCCATTTATCTATTGATGGATACTTGGGTTGCTTCCATAGTTGGGCCATTGTAAATTATACTGCAATAAATGTAAGTATGCATATCTTTTCAAATTAGGGTTTTCATATTCTTTGGGTAAAAGTAGTGCAATTACTGGATCATATGGCAATTCTATTTTTAATTTTTTAAGGAACTTTGATACTGTTTTCCACAGTGGAAAACAGTTTGCATTTGCATTTCCACCAGTAGTTGTGAGGGTTTCCTTTCCTCTACATCCTTGTCAACACATTTCTTGGGTTTTGATTTTAGCCATTCTGACAGGTGTGAGGTGATGTCTCAGTGTGGTTTTGATTTGTATTTCCCTGATGATGAGTGATGTTGAACATCGACCATTTGTATGTTTTCTTTGGAGAAATGTCTGTTGATGTTTTCTACCTTTTTTTTAAAAATTTACATCCAAGTTAATTAGCATATAGTGCAATAATGATTTCAGGAGTAGAATCCAGTGGTTCATCCTCTACGTATAACACCCAGTGCTCATCTCAACAAGGGTCCTCCTTAATGCCCCTTGCCCATTTAGCCCATTCCGCCCCCCCCACAACCCCTGCAGTAACCCTAAGTTTGTTCTCTGTATTTCAGAGTCTCTTACGTTTTGTTCCCCCTCCCTGTTTTTATATTATTTTTGCTTCTCTTCTCTTATGTTCATTTTACCCATTTTTAAATTGGATTATTTGGGTTTTTTTCGTGTAGATTGTGTAAGTTCTTTATATATTTTGGATACTATTTATCAGATCTGTCATTTACAGATGTCTTCTCCCATTCAGTAGGTTATCTTAAAATTTTTTAAATATTTATTTAGTTTTGAGAGGGGGGGGAGAGACAGAGCATGAATGGGGGAGGGGAAGAGAGAGGGAGGGAGACACAGAATCTGAATCAGGCTTCAGGCTCTTAGCTGTCAACACAGAGCCTGATGCGGGGCTTGAACCCAGGAACCATGAGATCATGACCTGAGCTGAAGTCATATGCTCAACTGACTCAGCCATCCAGGAGCCCCAATAGATTGTCTTTTAGTTTTATTGATTTTTTTCCTTTACTGTGTGAAGCTTTTTATTTTTATCTAGTCCTAATAGTTTATTTTTGCTTTTCTTTACCTTATATACACTTGAATCTTAAAAAGATCTGTAAATACTACACAAAAAGGTTTAAAACATGGTAATCTTAATTTTAAAATCAATTTTACTATTTTTGATATATAAATGACAAGAGGTTTTGGAATTGTTCTGCTGAACTTGTTTGAGGGGCAGAACTAAGATATTCAAATTCCATATCTGAAATTTTAAATTGAAAACTCTTTCAAAGAAGTTAAATGAAAATAATTGAATAATGGATACAGTGCATTCATTTATTAATATATTTATTCATTAATATATTAATATGTTAGTATAATTTGTTCAGCATATATTTGATGAGGACAATTATATTTTTGGATCTCTACTATTGCCGTGACAACACAGCATTAGACTTTTTGGCCTATCAAGTGTGTGTATAGTGGTAGAGTGCACACAAAAAATGATAAGACAGTGTTGCAACCCAATGATAGAGGCAGTTATGGGATATTATGAAGGTTCTGGTGTGGATCATCTAAGATAGCTTCGTGAGATGAGGGAAGGAGGGTCCCATAGTCTGGGAATCTGGGAAAGCTTCCAGGGTAGGATGCCTCTTAACTAATGATTGAAAGGCTAATAGGAGCCAGCCAGTGGTAGGGAGGGGATAGTGGGAAGATCTTGCAGGCAAAATAGCCAAAGAGTAATCATGGTGGCTAGAACAGAATGATTTTCTTGTCTTACTTTTTGTGTCAGGATTCTCCTCCAGTTTGCTACAGTTTTCATTTTCCTGTGGCATACTTTCTTAAGGACCAATAATCAGCAATTCCTTGATGACTGAATTAAGTTTTTTGCTTTGTATCCTATATCTGGCTAGCTATTGGTTTGTGTCTTGGCTCTAAACATGCTGTTGGGTGTAAGACCAAGGCCCAGAGACAAGAGGTGACCAAGAAACTAGTCGGCTCACTGACTGGGAAACAGGAATAGGAGTCAGAGAATGGGGCTGGAGAGGAGGAGTTTGGGCCAGGCACCTAAGTTCCAAGAGGGGATGGATTATGTAAGGAGTGGAGGAAGAGATATAGGTGCATGAGGACTGGGACAGTGTCACGACTTGGGGAAGTACATGGTGTAAAGTATCTGTATCAATTAGTGCCAAGCTATTTGAGCATTCTACCTGAAAGCTAGACAAACTAGATTTTAGGTAGAGTACAGCTACATGACAAGAATTAGATAGAAAGTTGCCTCTGCTGTTTGGTAAATGGCTGGAGGATAGGGAAGGGTTTGTTTCCAGCTCATTTTCCTGGCCTGGTCGGGCAGAGAATCACAAGGCACTCAAGGAATTAAAGGAGAAGCAGGCAAGAATTGATCATCTGGCTGCCTCCCTGGGCCAGTCATAGGGTCTTATGCCTGAAACTTATTAAGGAGTGTGGGCAAGGAGTAGTGATAATTGTTTCCAAACCCTGTTGGAATGTGAGTGAAGGATCTGGCCATACAGTGTAATTGTTACATTTGTTTAAAGAATTACATTGAATCCTACAGCTATTTGGAATCTCATTTGGGACAACACAGAAAAGACTAGAGTGAGGTAAACAGTAAGATACTCATTGACACAGGTACTTAAAACATCCAAAGTCAACTTCTTATCACTGTAATTACCAATTAAATTTTATCAATGGCTACCTAGTTATGCTGTAGTAGTATTTACCATTTTGACATGTTTTTAAAAGTACTGGGCAGCAGAACATTGATTGGACACCAGTCATATATCTGGCGCTCTGGTAAATAATGCACATACAGAAAAAGCAATGACTCAATTGCTTTCTTTTGGAGTTTCCAGTAGGAAAAAAGAGACAGACGTGTGAGATTATTGGAATATGATGAGACAAGAACTACAATAGAATAATACTTCACACTTAATTGTAGAAGCACATAGAAAGGAGCAATTCTTTCTGGTAGTTTGTGAAGGGGGTAGGTATTGGAAAGTCTTCACAAAGGAGAGAGCATTGGAGTTGGCTTTTGAAGCATGAATGAGAAGATGCTTGATATCGATGCAGCAGTCATAGGTCTTGAATATAGAGGACATTCAGGTCTAGGTAAATGAATAAACAGAAGCATTTGAACCTTTCAAAGAGATAAGGGAAAGTGCATTGTGGCTGGAGTGTGAGGTGCTTGATGAGTAGTGAAGGGATGTAATTGGAAAGGTATGTGGTGTTGACTTGACGGTTGTGGAATTTGACAAGGAGTTGGTTAATCATGTTCTTCAAAAAGGAGAGTGACAGATCAGGGTAATATTTTTGTAAACATCTTAAGTAATTAGAAAACTATTAATGAATGAAATCATTTATAAGCTACACCTGGAAGCAGAGAAGGCATAAATCAACACAAATCCTTCATAAACAATGAAAAATCATCTTAAATCTGTCTCCTGAAGATAAACAACATTTGTGTGTGTGTGAGTGTGTGTGTGAGTGTGTGTGTGTGTGTGTGTGTGTGTGTGTGTGTGTGTTAACATCAGTAAGTTCAAGCATTTGACATGTTAATGCTCATTTTTGTCAGGGCAGTTGTTTTGCAAAAATAAGAAGTAGAATATTTTAGAAGTTCAATTTTAAAAGAATTAACAAATAGAGGGAATGACTTGGAAACTACCAATGCCATTTATTTTGATTCAGTAATTCTCAACCTTAGAGGAATAATAGAATGAGGAAATTTTGGGGATGCCTGCATGGCTCAGTCTGTTAAGCGTATTCAGGGAGAGGGGGCCTTTTGAATCCAGGATTCTAGATGTCCATATCAGAGGAACTGTCTTGGGCTCTTCAGCCCAGTGGCAACCAAGAGCGGCTGAAGAATCACTCAGCTAATCCCTGAATAAATTCTGTACCCATAAAATTGTATGCGTTGTTGTTTTAAGCCACTAAGTGTTGAAGTAACTTTTTAATTGAGAAATAAATCTTTTGAGTACTTGGTTACGCTTCTAAAATGCTTCAATGTGTGATTCAAATGTGTAACAAGTTGGAGAATCAAGGCTCTAATTCTTCTCTAAGATACCTGTGAATTGGGAATTCCCATATTGGACAAAATTACAATTTTGGTTATAGTTTTATAATTATGGGTCAAAGCTGTAGTATTTAATAAATCTGCTATAAGGCAAATAGATAAAATATCAACATTACTAAATTTAAAACAGCAAAACAATGCTTCAGGTCATGGTCAGGAAATCTATTTATGATTAAATGTTTTAATAACATTGAGAATTCTCTGGATTTTTCTTTTGATATATATCAATTTAAAATCCATTACTAGAAAAAAGAAGTATAATTGAATAGGATGAGGTGCATGGGTGGCTCATTCAGTTAAGCATCGACTCTTGATTTCTGCTCAGGTCATGATCTCACGGTTCTGAGTTTGAGGCCCATGTGGGGCTTTGCCAGTGCACCTGAGTCCACCTGAGTGGACAGGTGGCAAAAGTATACACAGGCAAATGTATCTATATGCAGACTTACAGCGTGATGCCTGTTTGGGATTCTCTGTCTCTGTCTCTGTCTCTTTCTCTCTCTCTGCCCCTCTTGCACGAGAGATGCACGTGTGGTAGCTCTCTCAAACTAAGTAAACTTAAAAAAAAAAAAAGTATGAGCACTGATTAGGCCCCTAACTTACACAGCCAGCAGTATTTTAGGTTATGACACATTTCCATGTTACACTGAGATATTTACATAGATTACATGAAATTTTCCAGGGAGTATTGCCTTATAAATTGATAGATTCTAGCTTTGTTTACCGTGAACATTAACCAGGGCCGTCCTGCTAAAAATCATTCTGGAGATTCCATAGATAAACCATACATCTATTAGCAATGTGTTTACAAGGAAACTTGGCTGTGTTATCTTCCTTCTTTCTTTCCTGATAATGAGAGAGAAATTGATCTCAGGCAAGCTGCTAAACAAGCTAATTCAGTAATTGCTAATCCATAGTGCAAGACTGTGGAGACAAACCTACCAACTAGAATACAATTGTTCTTTTTTACTTTCACCTGAAATAAAGAATCAAAATATTCTGTTCAAAAACTGTTGAGATTAATTTTTCCCATCCCTAACCCTTTAGTGCAGTTATGTTATTCATTTAAAATACAGTTAGTTTGTAAATAATGCTGCAATAACCATAGGGGTGCACATATCTTTTCAAATTAGCTTTTCATTTTCTTTAGGTAAATATCCAGTAGTGGAATTACTGGATCATGTGGTAATTCTGTTTTTTAAGAGTACACTTATCTTGTACAACTGAAAAATAATATAACACTGTATGTTAATCATACTTGAATAAAAAATTAAAAAATAGAAAAAATTACAGATAGATTAACTTGTTTCTGTTTGTGATTCATTTTCTCTCCCTATCCCTATTGATTTTATTTGATCTATCATCTGTCTATCTACCTACCTGCCTACTACCTACCTGATATTTACCTGTCTACCTATTGATTTATTTATAGACAGCAGATAATATCATTACAAAATTCTCCTCTTTATCTCATTTCCTCCCTTCCCTACCCACCCCTTCCTTATCTTTCCTTTGATTTTTCCTTGATAGGTAAAGCTTTGTTTATTCTTTCATTTCAACATTTTCAAGTAATTTTGCTTTATATTTTTTTGCCTGTTTATAACATGTGTTTTCTTTTTTGATCCAATTCTAAAAGGCTTTTGATTTAATACATACATTTGTCTTATTTATATTTATTAATATGACAGATATGTTCAATCTTAACTATCTTTTTTCCCTTTTGGGGGAATGTTTACTATATTTTTCTTGATGATTCTTTTTGTTTCCTATTTTTACTATCTGATCTCTTTTTGATTACACTGCTCCCCCTCCTTCTGGCTAGAAGGAAGAAAAGAGCTAAAACTTAGAAGATCGACTACTGTGCCATTTATTCCCAAGTGGCAGGGGGAGACCACATGTTGAGCTTTGAGCTTTCTGTTTATCTTTACTCTGGGCTTTCTATTGCATTTCAGGCTGATATACAGAATGGAATTAGGTCAAGTAGATTCATGCTGCTTCTATAACAGGTGCTCACCAACATACATGCTTTGCATTTCAATCTGGAAACAAGCTATTATTTGCTGTTACTGATGATTGAATTATGTAAGGACCATCACAGTCTGTTTTATTTTCTTTGTTTTAAATCTAAGACTTTTTCTGTCAATAGCAGTATAGTTCTTAACAGAGTCACATGTCTCTAATTTAGCAAATGATAGCTGCACCTGTAAACCAAATGATGCCACTCTTGTACTTCTCTTTTCAGTCCCAGATATACTTGAGGCATGACAGGTTTGTCATCACTTCTCCATCCTTTTGAGAGCTGGATCCTCAATCTCCTACTGAGATTTCCTGTATGATATAACATCTCTCAGGGAATCCCCCAAATGGTGGGGATTTTCCCTGTATGTATACTTCCCCTAGTATAGCTCACTGAGCTCCTTGGCCACTACTACAATCACATGCTTGCCTTGGCATGTACTTGGGGAATAAGAAGGGTAGAGGAGGAGGAGTGGTCACTGTCTTCCCATTAGCATTCTGACCCAAGCATAGGACTTTCTGTTAAGACCTCTTCAGAGGACAGTGAAAATAAGACTACAACTTTTAAAAGATTTTTATTACTTATTCAGAAGGGTATGTAACCCCATGTGATTACTCTCAGAACCTATTGATGGATTCATTCTCATGAAATCTCTGACATTGATAGGATATCGTTCTTGTAAACTAAAGTGCTACTTCCTGGGACTAGCTTCTGGGTGATCGCCCAGTAGACTTCCTGACTTATCTCCATGGATACTCTCTATTAAAAATACAGCTGAAAATGTGTACATCTTGAGTCTAGAAGCAGAGCAACTCAGTGAAAGGGGGATGCTATTTCTCATTGAAGTCTATTAGCTCACCTATAGAATTCCCATTTTTTCCTCCAAGGTCTACCTCTTTCCAGGCTCTCCAAAAATGAGAACATTCATTTGGCACTTTGGGATGAGAGTATTTCTAGGTTATAACCAAGATTTAAATATTTTGGGAGTTTTAGCAAGATGTACTGTTAATAGCACCCTGATCATAGTAGGGTTCAATAAATACGTAATGATTGAATGAATGAATAAAATAGATATACTGCTAAACATAATGACTTATAATTATACTAATTAGATGATTGCTTATATGATTATCTGTGTACAGTTTTTTTTTCATTCTGGCATATTAGCTCTAGGAGGTCAGAGAATATGTATGCCTTGTTCATAACTATATCTTCAGTTCCTGGCATATTATAGGACTTTAATTATTACTTGTTGATTGAAGACTTAACCTCATATCTTATAAAGGATTTGAGACAGTTTAAACTGAGGAAGGGGTAAGTTACCAGGTTCTACAAGATAAAAGCACATGATATATACCCTAAATTCTACAATTTTAGCCTAATTTTAAGTTATTATTTTAAAATTGCTTCAAGTTTGACAATTTAATGTTTTAGGCATATGTTCAAATGGTGGCACAAAATACCTTTTTTTTTTTTTTTGTTACTGATCTCTGTTGATAATAACTTTATATCCTGGATTTTTTCTTAAACTTTGAATTTGTATAAAATCTACTTGAAAGTGGCTTGTTTTTACAAGGCTTCGGTAAAAACAGAATATATGTCTTTCTCCTCTAGTGTCACCCTATGAAACATTTAAATCAGGATTGTGTCTTTATTATTTTTATCACTGTATATCTTTGGGTTCCCTACCCAACTTCAATGAAGTCTACCCATGCAATTTTGATACTTATTACTGGATGCTAACAGTTGTTTTAATTTTGTACTAAAAATAACTAGACTTTAGTCAGAAGACATTTCATCTAAATGGTTTTAATTATGTGTCTGATAATCTTTTCTCTCTTTATTGCTCTAAAAAATAGACTCTTATTATTATAGGTGAATGTAAACAGTATTGTTGAAACACTGTTTAAATTAAAAATTAAACATAAGATTAAAATATAACTTAATGACAAATTTGAAAAGATGAATTAAAACAATTTTTAAAAACTTATTGAAATACAATTTGCATAGCACCCATTTTCAGTGTAGAATTCAATGACTTTTAGTAAAGTTATAGAGCCTGTGTGACCGTCTCCACAATTTTAGAATATTCTCATTACTCTAAAACATCCCTCATGTCTTTTTTTTATTTTTTTATTTTTTTTAACGTTTATTTATTTTTGAGACAGAGACAGAGCATGAACGGGGGAGGGGCAGAGAGCGAGGGAGACACACAATCTGAAACAGGCTCCAGGCTCTGAGCTGTCAGCACAGAGCCCGACGCGGGGCTCGAACTCACGGACCGTGAGATCATGACCTGAGCCGAAGTCAGACGCTTAGCCGACCAAGCCACCCAGGCGCCCCCCTCATGTCTTTTTGAATTGTCTTGGTATCCTTGTAGAAAATAGATTGAACATAAATGTAGGGGTTTATATCTGATGTCTCAATTCTGTTTTATTGATCTGTATGACTATCCTCAGGCCAGTACCACAGTCTTGATTCCAGTAGCTTTGTAGTAAGTTTTGAAAACAGTAAGAAGGTCTCCAACTTTGTTATTCATTCAAGATTAGTTTGGCTATTCTGTGTCCTTTGCAATTCCATATGAATATTAGGAGCAGCCTGTCAATTTTTGCACAAAGAAAGAAAAAAAAAGCAGCTGAGATTCTGATAGGGATTGCATTGAATCTGTAATCACTTTGAGGAATATTGTCATCTTAATATTAAATCTTCCACACCATAGACAACAAATGATTTTTAATTCATTTAAGTATTACTTCCAAATCCAAATAAAAAAATTCTGGTTAAAAAAAATTGTGTCTTTAAGAAAATGTCCCTAATATATACAAGAAAGTGTGACAATGGCCCTGTGGGGGAAGACCTAGCCATGGGAAGGCTAGACCGAGCCAATGGGAAGAGGACTTATGTCTTACTCTATAGCCTTTTGCATATTTTTGAATTGTGAACTATGTACATGTAGAAGTTAATTAAAAATTAAATTTTCTAAAAACTTTCTCCCAGTTTCTTGAAGTGAAATAAGATGCACAAATATGGAATAAAGTGTTAAAGGGGCCAGATTTGTGTAATATTTTCCTGTTTTAACTTAGACTTAACTGTACATTGTCTCACGTCTGGCCATCCCATTTTTATTTCTCAACATCTCTCTATTTCCTCTTCTTTATCCTGACACACAGTCTAATCCATTTTTTTGCTCTCATTTTTCCAATATTTTAGTCAGGTATGGGCTAGTTTGCTTTCTCCTATCTTAAAGCAGGTACTTATAACCAGGTGTAGATGTTCTCTGCTCCCTTTTCTTGCCCATCCCCTGTTTCCCATCTCCCCCTAATACTCTTAAGATACCCACAATTTTATCTTACTTTTTTGGGGTGATACCCTGTCCTAGGAAGACTATAGTTCATACACTTTCTTACTCTTTTGGAATCATTAGTTTAGATTTCCTAATTCTTTCCTTTCCTTTTATGTCTTGAATCTTGCCTTTTCTTTCTTTTTTCTTTTTCTTTTCTGTTTTTTTTTTCTTTTTGGCAAATATGTGTTTTCTTATTAAGTAGTCAGACAGCATACTCTCTCTGTAAAATGAGTTTTATTTCAAAACATAAGTATTAAAATATCAAGTAAAATTATCCCAGCAATTGCACTACTCAGAATTTATCCAAAGGATATAGGAGCACTGATTCATAGGGGCACTTGTACCCCAATGTTTACAGCAGTGCTTTCAACAATAGCCAAATCACGGAAAGAACCTAAATGTCCATCAACTGATGAACGGATAAAGAAGTTTATATATATAATGGAATACTACTTGGCAATGAGAAAGAATGAAATCCTGCCATTTGCAGCAACATGGATGGAACTGATATCATATGTTTTGCTGATATATGGAACTTGAAAAACTTAACAGAAGACCATGGGGGAAGGGAGGGGAAAAAATAGTTACAAACAGAGAAGGAGGCAAACCATAAGAGACTCTTAAATACAGAGAACAAACTGAGGGTTGATGGAGGGGTGGGGGAGAGGGGAAAATAGGTGATGGGCATTGAGGAGGGCACTTGTGGGGATAAGCACTGGGTGTTGTATGTAAGTGATGAGTCATGGGAATCTATCCCCGAAACCAAGAGCACACTGTATACAATGTATGTTAGCTAACTTGACAATAAATTACGTTAAAAAAATAGGTATTTATGGATTAGCAAGTTGATTATGAGATTAATAACCAGTGTCTGTTAGAATAAAACACTCAAAAGTATTTATCATTTTTCATATATAAAGAAAATATAAACAGAATATTTCAAGCAATATATGAGCAAGGTTTAAACAAATATATTTGTAGAGGTACTTTGAGTCCATTCTTTTTAATATAATTGTTTTTTATTATAAAGTAATTTATATTGATAAATCCAACCATTACAAATATAAGGAGTAAAAGTGTAAATCAACCTATTATTCTAATCTTAAAGAGTAACAGACTTTTTTTTTCTACATAAGTACTAAAATGTATCAGTAGAGGAAGCTTTCTGCTATAATTAAATACTGGACCATTTGTGACTTGATCATTTAAAAGGTTGAATTATTTCCCATAATCAAGGAGCTTGAAGATAAGTGGTTCTAGGGTCAGTGAGTTAGCTCTGTGAGGTAGGACCCAGGCTCCTTCCCCCTGCCTTTCTCTACCTGTTTGCTCCCCCCGTGCGCCCCCCCCCCACCGAGTTCTTGTTTCATGGTTATAAGGTGGCTGTAACAACCTCAAGTGCACATCTTTATATAAAGGCATTACTGGGAGGAAAAGGCTGAATGGAGAAAGGGGGCTTCCTTTCATTAGGGAGAAAAAAATGTTTCTATAAATCTTCCTTACCCTCATGGACAGAACTGGATATTTGGCACTTTTGCTGCAAAGAAGTCTGAGAAAGTGATTATCTAGTCACTATCTAATGGGATTGACATGAATTCATTTGCCCACATAATTTGGGGGGCAGGGAGTGTCTAGGAAAATTGTTTCTAGAACAGAATTATGATTCTTCTTTTGTTTAAAGAAATGGGAGGAGTGCTGTTGAGAAGGCAACTAGCAGTAGCTGCTATACTTGTTCTGTCAATGTGTGTGTAAAGGATTAGGTTTGCCTGTAAGTAATACAGGCCCCAAGTAGCTCTGGTTTAAACAAGAGGGAAATTTACTTGTCTTGTAAAATTTCAGAGCAGGGAGTACCGGAAGTGTGATTCCTTACAGATTGCCGCTTTTCCATCTGTAGATAATGGGACTCATCTCCATGGCTCAGAATGGCAACTATATCTCAAGCAGGAGGATTAGAAAGGGATAAAGTCAAAAAGGGGCCAAAAGGGCAGGCACTGGCCTTACCTTTAGGTAAGGTCCCTTAAGGCTGCTCTGAAACATTCTGCTTCTGGTCCATTGTCTGATTCTTAGTGGCCACATGAAGCTGTTAGGGAGCCTGAGAAATGCACCTTTTATGACAGATGGCTATGGGTGTAGGTTAAAGTTAGTACCTATTAAAAAAGAAGCCTCCAAGAAAGTGAAATGGAACGACTGCTAATAGTCTCTGGCATTTATGGGCATAAAAGAACACTCAGTATTATCATTGTAAAAATGGTATCATCCTGAACATATTTATTACCAAGTTTTTTATTTAAAGGAATTCTTTTAGGATAAGTTGTGAAAGCTGTGAGAAGCCACACCTTCTATTTGTTTAAGTTATGCCTAATTCTTTTCCAATTCAGTGTTTTGCTCAGGACTAGAGAAAGTCTTACTGGAAGACACTGGGTTTTTCTATTGCAGACATTTAAAGAAAACATTCTGGAACTTACCATTTTGAGCATGGCTTGAAATCTTTAGTGTTTCCAAAAAAGATATGGAGAGGAGGACTGAAAGATATCTCGAAAGTCTTAACTTTGTTCAGGTTTTTAATCTATGAGAGCTGTGTGTGAAATCCTGTCACCACAGTGTAATTGCTGGATAGAAAATGTATCTCTTTTCTAAACTTTTCTTTCTTTATTCTTTCTGAATGATTACTAGATGCCAGATATTAAGATTTTATTGAATGGATTTGTGTGAAAAGAAAAGCCATGGTAATCTCTTTTATGTGTATTTTTTTTTGGAAATTGCTTCTGCACAGATTAAATTTTATATCCAAGCTTAGAGGTAAAAAGCAAGCCAGTATCTAATTGTTCTTTGCCTGGTCTGGTCACAGCCTACTGCAGGAAGCTTGTTCAAATATGGGCACTTCAATATTTCAGGCAGAAAATAAAATCTTTCTCTTGTTCACATAA
The DNA here is from genome assembly GCF_007474595.2 of Lynx canadensis. Taxonomy (NCBI): domain Eukaryota; kingdom Metazoa; phylum Chordata; class Mammalia; order Carnivora; family Felidae; genus Lynx; species Lynx canadensis. The sequence continues at coordinate 119,446,506 of NC_044306.2, read as the reverse complement.
ATAATGCCATGTCAGTGCATCCTTACTAATCCTGGCTTTGTGAAATGAAGTTTTAAAATCTGCTAAGTATCCTCTAATTCAAAGAATTGCTCTAGTAGAATGAGATAAGACAATGGGTTTATGACTCAAAGACCATGTGCCCAGATGCACTGTATTCATTGCTTCAATGGTGGAATGTTGATTTTCAGAGATAAGGAGTCCAATTTTATAACTTCTTTCTACCAGTCATTCTTTGAGTGGTGCGGGTGACCAGCTGTCTGAGAATCTGTTATTGAGGGTTGGCGTCTGCATGCCACATGATGTCTTCTTCCTAATACTGTGTAAGTCGGTAATATTCTTTATGGAGTTCTTTAATTGCTTCATTATTCCATGTTGCTAAGCAGTTAGCACCTGCTGGCTACTGAAAGGAGTATTTGCTTCAGATATTTTGCACAACATTTAAATAGGCCTAGATTTTTGTAATATCACAGATGGTGTGGTATAAATAAGAAGGTCATGTGGACAGTGTTAAAAATTTGGACTTTGCTTTCAACTGGGACTTTTGGAGCCCTTCTCAGTGGCATTGGGTGGTATGTTTATTTACTATTTTTTTCCTATATTAATATATTAATCATTTAAATTCTACTGTATGCAGTACATTGTTCTGGGTGTTTTCAGAGATATCACAGAACAATAAGATTTTCCCCCATTCATTCATCCTAACTCATGAATAATTGTGTGGGATATAGTAGACATTTCCTCCTTTGCCCCAACATCACCTCCAATATTTGAAGCTTCTTCTGCCTCATGAGATTTCATGTACCTCCCACTAGAGAACCTCCCTCCACAGCCTCCCTTGCATCTAGGCTTGGCCCTTGACCCTGCTCTGATAAGCAGATACGTGGGAGGGACCACTCAGAATGCATTCTGGTAAAGGTGAGGTAGTGGCCATTGCTGCATCCACTTTCCAGAAACTGCAGGCAACAGTAGCAGGAGTACCTAATGGCCAGCATTGTTGGGGTTGGTGGAATTACCTAAGGTCTGCACCCATGGGTAGCAGCTGTGATGCCTTCATGAGACCAGTTCTGTGAAATGGACTTGGACTTCTGGGTTCAGAAGTGTCTATAACTAGTTGCTTGTCTCTTTGGATTCTATGAGTTACTCAGAATATTTAGTGTAGAGAATTACTTGCTATTGTTGTAACTAAGGTCATTAATTGATATAAGAAGCTAAAAATTGTCACATCTTTAATGAATCACGAAATAAAGTAAAATCCAAATTTTTGAGTAGACATATTAATGACATAGGATGGAGATAGGGGCTCAAGAAAATAGGAAAGATTGATGGAAGAGGTAGATAGATGTTGAGCTCTGTGGTCTCAATTTATTCAACAAATACTATGAGCTGCTAGTATATACCACATCTGGTATTAGGTGCTTGGGATAAAAAAAATGAGCAAGAATGACACAGTTACTGTCTTCATGAAGATGAAAGTCTTATGGAGAAGAACTTAAGTCATTACCACAGCTCTGGCAAAAACTCTGTTGGAATATGAGGATACAGTGTGAACTTATATCAGGGACACTTATGTTTTCAAGAAAAGGAAAGTGAGGCTTCCCAGAGGAGTGTCTTTAAGAACCAATCTGAACATGGGACACCTGGGAGGCCCAGTCTGTTGAGTGTCCGACTTCAGCTCTGGTCATGATTTCATGTTTTATGGGTTTGAGCCCCACATCAGGCTCACTGCTGTCAGCCTGTCAGCAAAGAGCCCACTTTGGATCTTCTGTCCCCCTCTCTCTGCATCCCCATTTGTGCTCTTCCAAAAATAAATAAATATTTTAAAAAATTAAAAAAAAAGAATCAATCTGAACGATGTATAAACTGAAGAGAACTGATAGAGGAGGGTCTTTGGGTAAAGAATGTCCAAGTAAAGATAGCATTTGTAAAACCTTTATAGTGAGAGAGAATATGACACATTTGAAAGACCTAAAATTTTCTGTGTGGTTGAAATACAGAATATGGAAATAGCTAATGGCCCAGTGGATCTGGAGAAAAACTAAGTATTTTTTTCTTGTGTATTTAACTTTGTGGTGCTAGTATTCTTCTTCCCAAACAAAGATGATTACTCTGCTTGTCCTTAAATACTCCATACTAAGTCCTGACATTAAATGGGGTTTCTGGGGGCGCCTGGGTGGCGCAGTCGGTTAAGCGTCCGACTTCAGCCAGGTCACGATCTCGCGGTCCCTGAGTTCGAGCCCCACGTCGGGCTCTGGGCTGATGGCTCGGAGCCTGGAGCCTGTTTCCGATTCTGTGTCTCCCTCTCTCTCTGCCCCTCCCCCGTTCATGCTCTGTCTCTCTCTGTCCCAAAAATAAATAAAAACGTTGGAAAAAAAAAATAAATGGGGTTTCTGTACAACTGTGTGATGGTGTACTTGGCCAGAACAGGGCCAGTAGCAGTGTTCAAAGGGATGAAGAGACAAAGACATATTTAAGATATATTTAGCAGAATTTGGTCATTGATTGAAAAGATAAATGGAAAGGGATGCAATTAAGATGTTTCTTCTTTATTAGGAAGGCACAGACTTCTGGTTTCTAAATGGTCTTTCTGTCCACCTGCAATTACCCAGTAAATAAATATAATAATGTTTATGTTTACACATATTTTAATTTAATTAAAAGTACAAATACCTTTAAAAACATAATAGTAATGTATCTAAATATGTTCCTCTTCTTTGTTGGTTAGCAAAACTTTAAGTAAAAGACAGAAAATATTTATTTTACTCTAGTGGCTGTGGCAAAATTTGACATTTGCTTTAGATAATACTGGATTTGGATAACACTTAGGCATATATTTGACAAGTTGTATGTAACTTAGTTGTTATATATAACTCTGAAAAATAATAATTTACATTGAAAAAGTACTTTGTGTTTCTTTTAAAAGATCTTCATTCATTATTTCATCTTATACTCACTTTAAAACTTTGTGAAAGGCAAAATTATCCCCATTAGGTAGATGAGGACATGCTGGCTCATAAAGGTTTAATAATATAAGCTCATCCATGCTGAAGTAGAACATGGACAAAGACAGGTCTTTGTTCAGAGACAAGGAGAAGAGTTAAGCATTATTTTTATAGTAGGTGCTAGTTTTCAGAAGGGCAAGGATACATATTGTGTAAATGGAGACTACAGGATTTAAAAAGGATAGAAGATGGGGCACCTGGGTGGCTCAGTTGGTTGAGTGGACGACTTCCGCTCAGGTCATGATCTCACAGTTCATGAGTTCAAGCCCCACATCGGGCCCTTTGCTGACAGCTTAGAGCCTGGAGCCTGCTTCGAATTCTGTGTCTCCCTCTCTCTCTGCCCCTTCCCTGCTCATGCTCTGTCTCTCTCTCTCCTTCAAAAATAAATAAAAACACTAAAAAATTTATAAAAAGGATAGAAGACACATGTACTGCTAACTAGGTAATGAATCACTTTATGATTTGGAAGGTCATGGCAATTTTCTTTAATGTATGTACAACCTGTATCTATTCAAGCAAAGTTAAATAGAGGGTTGATCAACTGTCTCTCAAATATTAGTAAGTAAAGTACCATTAAGGTCATCCATGCAGTATTCTACCTCTTATTCCTTGGGGTTATTTTTGGTTTTGTTTTTATTTTGGCTTGCATTGCTCTTTTAGGTTAGAGTTATCCTCTGTGCTTGAAGGTGAAGACATTATTTTCTATTGTTTGTGTGTTTGCCTGAAGAGCTTGTACAATACTGAGTTGATTGCACTCAAAACTGTTAGGGGCTTAGGAGCTCAGAGACGCAAATGCATAAAAAAATGCCTTTCACAACCCAGCTTAGCTTTAGAAGGTAACTTGCTAAGAAAATGCTTATAGCAATGGGATGACACTATTCAGCTCTGTGAGTTGTAGCTGGAAAGCTACAAAGTCATTGCTTGAAGCACTGTATTTATTTATAGATGGACAATTACAAGTAGCTTTGGGGCTGAAATTTTGTGAAAATATCGACTTACAGAGGTCTCCTGGTTGGCCTACTTATATACATATAAACAGATTTTCTTGGCATGAGGACCAGATAACTGATGATAAACAAAAATGTGACTGTTAAATAAGATATATGATTACTGGTAACCACAGTGGGCTTTTTGTCAGGTTTAATCAGTTTGAAGAATAAATTAGTGGTGCTTTAAAAATTATGAAATATAATTCCTTGTATAGAAGCCAATTAATTTTTATTTTCTAAAAACAAAATTAATGATAGGTAATCAAGTACAGAATTTAAAAATTGTTAAGTGCTGAAAAACAACCACACACATACACAAACATACAGCTTCCATGTGCATATGTTTTTTTCTATTATTATTATTATTATTATTATTATTATTATTATTACTATATAGTTTGTAAATGATCTCTAAAGAGCCAAAGCCTATTCTGCATATGTTATCAAGCTGAGAACTCTAATTGGACAGTAGCCCATTGGTATATTTGCAAGTGCGGTTAGAGGGAAGGAATGGCGGGAAGAAACATGAAGTGCCAGACTTGAGAGTGGAAGACCATCTTGTTACATTATTTCTTAATTGGGTTTGACTGTGGAAGACTTTGAAAGAGAAATTATTTAGGAGAAACAAGTCTTATTCTCCTGGATAGGAAGTTTTAGAAACAGCATGTGTAATGACTATGTTAATAGAAGTGTCATGTTAAGTACTGTAGGCCTTCTCGCATCACTGAGATTCAAGGAAATATTCCATCACTAGTGAGTCAGAAAGCTTGACTTTTACTGAAAAATGATTAAATAAGAGGGAAAAGACTGCCAGCTAATTAGTTGGCTGGACTTATATGGACATTATCTTGAAACCCCTTTATAGGAAACTTCAACCGCATGGTCAGACCTTAGAACTGTTTTGATCCAAAACTAATTTCCTCAAGTGAGTAGTTAGAAATTGCTTTCTTGTAACAATTTCAAAAGGAATGAAATAGAGGAAAGAAGTGGGTTCATAAAATGAAGGGCAAATGGTCTGATTAAAACACACACACACACACACACACACGTCCCTCCGTAGCAGGTAGGAGAGGTTTGGGGAAGGGAAAAAGAAAGAGAAAAACATCAGTGATCCCCATTATTTTCTTTAAATATTTATTTTTAAATTACTCCAGAAAATTTTTTATGTTTATTCATTTTAAGAAGAAATAAATTAATATACGGTGGCATATGAGCTATTTTAAAAACATATGTACAATAATCACCAATGAAAACATTTTTTAGTGTGGAAACTTATGTTTATTCATAAGGTATTTTCTTCCTAATGAACAAACTTGGTGCTTCTTTGATCCATTCTAGAAGCTCTGATATGATTGCTCTGTTCAATCTAAGATTTTAAAAGTGTCTCTTAACTGGATTATCTGTTGAACAACATGAGATGACTTAGAGGAGTTGTAATGCTAAGATTCATTTGCAATGGTAACCAACATTACTATTTAGAGCGTTTGTGGAGATGAAGCCGTCCTCCTCTTCTGAGAGAAAATTGACTAAATGCCCTTTGAATATTCCATAGGACCCCATTTACACTGTATTTCTTCACCTTGTTCCCTGCAGTGATGACAGCTGTATTTAAATTCAGTGTCCAGGATTCCAATTGCTGTATCCAGATTCTTAAACCATCTCTTAATTGCCTACACTGCCTGAGTATTCTGCCAAAATTCAGGAGGGCAACATCAGTCTGAGAGGACAATTTCCCGTGAATTCTGCTTTAGCCTGTCCAGTTCCATGAGTTCTTTAGGATTGTTTCTTTTATGATGGCTTTCCCCATGAACCTCCACCCAAAGCAGTCAAGGAAGTATCAAGAGGTACCAGAGTAAAAATGAGGTTTTCTTATAAATATGACTTTTTCTGAAAATGGACACCAGTCTGTGTGAGATAGTATTTCAGCATCTTATTAAAAGCAAAAGGTTTGGGGTGCCTGGGTGGCTCAGTTGGTTAAGCATCCAACTCTTGGTTTTGGCTCAGGTCATGATCTCATGATCAGGTTCGTGAGTTCAAGACCTGCATGGGGCTCTGCATGGACAGTGTGGAGCCTGCTTGTGATTCTCTCTCTCTCCCTCTGTCTCTGCCCCTCCTCTGCTCACACACACACACATTCTCTCTCTCAAAATAAATAAGTAAACTTAAAAAATTAAAGCGAAAGGTTTTATGAACTCCCTTCCTTTTAATAAGTGGTACTTTTCTAATAAATCTCAGTTGGCCCTGGCTAATACTTCTAAATTTGCTTTACACATGTTTCATTGAATCCAAGATGCCAGTGGTTCTCGGATAATGCACTATTTGTTATATAAGATGGAAAAAAAAGATGACATAATACTAAGACCCTGGGCTCCTAAGACTCTTAAAGTTATCTCTATTTCAGAGTAAATGTGATTATAAAATAGAAGGAATATGATATTGCTAACCTCCTCTGCACCTGAATCCACCTTTTTCCTAGTTGGTGAGGCCTAAACCACATAGATACCTCAAATGAGCTATAAACTTATCATGAATGTAGCCATTCTGGAAAGGTAGAATTTCTAGAATGTTTAACAGAAAAAAGGTTTCAGGCAGCATTGTGGATTCTGTAGCATATGTGGATTTAAGGGATAGATATTTCATTCCTTGAGTTTTACAAATTGAGTTCACTGTCTTATGCTTTACACTGGATCATATCTGTCTCTCCACCCTGCCCCAGCCTGTAGGAATCAGGTAATGTAGGGGATTTGTTATGGGGACCTCAGCTTCCTTTCCCTGGCCCTGCATGAGAGTATGTGGATATATGGGGGCAGATCATGTCAATGCTTTTTTCTTCCTTGGACACTTTGTGTGATAATAATTTTTTATAAGATATAATTAATCTTAGCAATTCTTTCCTTAGCCCTCTTCAAGAGTTCTCCATGGGAGAGAGTATCTATTTCCCAGGGTTTTCTATTTGGTGTCTATGCTGGGTTGTGATCTTCCTTGATGGCATTTTCTGCTTTGAACACTTGATAGAAAGCTGCCTCTTAACCAAATACCTTTTATTCATTTAACAGTTATAGTTTGGGTGTCTTCTTTGTTTCAGGCACTATTATATTATGGGTCATACAGAACATTATTTCTGTAAACAACAAGCATTGACTGTTTTTGGGCAAAGACTTGATGGTGACAAATGAGCCATGTGGATATCTGATGGAAGAGTGTCTCTGAGAGGGAATGGCAAGGACAAAAGCCTTTCAGTGGAAACATGCATAGTGCGTTTGAAGGACACGGCCATGAGGAATAGAGTGAACAGGAAAATAGTGGTAGAAAATAAGAACAGAGAAGTCGAGGAGAGGATAGGCCAATTTAAAAGACTCAATTTTTACTCTGAGTGAGATGGAAAGGCACTAAAGGAATTTGTACAAAAAGTAACATTCTGATTTTATTTTTAAAGAATCTCTTGACTCTATGTGGAGAAAACACACTGTAGCATGGAAGGGGGAAAGCAGTGAGACACACAGAAGGCTAATGCTGTAATTGAAGAGAAAGATCATGGTGGTTTGTGCCGGGGATCTAGTGGAAGAGGTGGTAAGTGGTGGCCTGGTCCAGGACAGGGAAAGTAGCCAGGTTTACTTTTAATTTCTTCTTCTTCTTCTTCTTCTTCTTCTTCTTCTTCTTCTTCTTCTTCTTCTTCTTCTTCTTCTTCTTCTTCTTCTTCTTCTTCTTCAAATCTAAATCCAAGTTAGTTAACATATAGTATAATAATGATTTCAGGAATAGAATTTAGTAATTCATCACTTACACATAACACCCAGTGCTCATCTCAACAAGTGCCCTCCTTAATGTACCTTGCCCATTTAGCCCATCCCCCCCACACCCCTCCAGCAACCCTCAGTTTGTTCCCAGTATTTAAGAGTCTCTTATGGTTTATTTCCCTCTCCGTTTTAATATTATTTTTGTTTTCCTTCCCTTATGTTCATATTTTGTATCTTAAACTTCACATATGAGTGAAGTCATATGATATTTGTCTTTCTCTGACTGACTTACTTCGCTTAGCATAGTGCACTCTAGTTCCATCGACTTTTTTGCAAATGGCAAGATTTCATTCTTTGTGATTGCTGAGTAATACTCCATTGTGTCTATACACACACACACACACACACACACACACACACACACACACATATACACACACACTACATCTTATTTATCAATTTATCTGTCGATGGACATTTGGGCTCTTTCATACTTTGGCTATTATAGATAGTGCTGCTATAAACATTGGGATGTATGTGACCCTTTGAAACAGCATACCTATGTCCCTTTATTTATTATAAATAAATAGTGCAATTGTTGTGTCATAAGGTAGCTCTATTTTTAATTTTTGAAAATTAAAATTACTGTTTTCCAGAGTGGCTGCAGCAGTTTGCATTCCCACCAGCAGTGCAAAAAGGTTCCTCTTTCTCTTCATGCTCACCAACATCTGTTGTTGCCTGAGTTGTTAAGGTTAGCCATTCTGACAGGTGTGAGGTGGTATCTCATTGTGGTTTTGATTTGTATTTCCCTGATGATGAGTGATGTTGAGCATTTTTTCATGCGTCTGTTAGCCATTTGGATATCTTCTTTGGAAAAGTGTCTATTCATGTATTTCACCCATTTCTTCACTGGATTATTTGTGTTTTGGGTGTTGAGCTTGATAAGTTCTTTATAGATTTTGGATACTAACTCTTTATCTGATATGTCATTTGCAAATATCTTCTCCCATTCTGTTGCTTGCCTTTTAGTTTTGCTGATCATTTCCTTTGCTGTGCAGAAAATTTTCATCTTGATGAGGTCCCAATAGTTCATTTTTGCTTTTGTTTCCCTTGCCTCCGGAGACATGTCAAGTAAGAAATTGCTGCAGCTGAGGTCAAAGAAGTTGTTGCCTGTTTTCTCCTCTAGGATTTCAATGACTTCCTGTCTTACGTTTAGGTCTTTCATCCATTTCAAGTTTATTTTTGCGTATGGTGTAAGAAAGTGGTCCAGGTTCATTCTTCTGCATGTCACTGTCCAGTTTTCCCAGCACCACTTGCTGAAGAGACTGTCTTTATTTGACTGGATTTTCTTTCCTGCTTTGTCGAAGATTAGTTGGCCATACATTTGTGGGTCCATTTCTGGGTTCTCTATTCTGTTCCATTGATCTATGTGTCTGTTTTTGTACCAGTACCATATTGTCTTGATGATTACAGCTTTGTAATACAGCTTAAAGTCCAGAATTGTGATGCTTCCAGCTTTGGTTTTCTTTTTCAACTTTGTTTTGGCTATTTGGCATCTTTCAGGGTTCCAAACAAATTTTAGAATTGTTTGTTCTAGCTCTGTGAAGAATGCTGGTATTATTTTGATAGGGATTGCATTTGATGTGTAGATTGCTTTGGGTAGTATTGACATTTTAACAATATTTGTTTTTTCAATCCATGTGTATGGAATGTTTTTCCATTTCTTTGTGTCTTCTTCAATTTCTTTCATAAGCTTTCTGTAGTTTTCAGTGTATAGATCTTTCACCTTTTTGGATAGGTCCATTCCTAAGTATTTTATGGTTCTTGGTGCAATTGTAAATGGGATCGATTCCTTGATTTCTCTTTCTGCTGCTTCATTATTGGTGTATAGGAATGCAACTGATTTCTGTGCATTGATTTTATATCCTGCAACTTGGCTGAATTCATGTATCAGTTCTAGCAGTTTTTTGGTGGAATCTTTTGGGTTTTCCATGTAGAGTATCATGTCATCTGAGAAGAGTGAAAGTTTGATTTCTTCCTTACTTGTTTGGATGCCTTGTATTTCCTTTTTTGTTTGATTGCTGAGACTAGGACTTCCAACGTTATGTTGAATAATAGTGGTGAGAGTGGACATCCCTCTTGTGTTCCTTACCTTAGGACAAAAGCTCTCAGTTTTTCCTCATTGAGGATGCTATTAGCAGTGGGTCTTTCATGTATGGCCTTTATGATCTTGAGGTATGATCTTTCTATCCCTACTTTCTTGAGGGTTTTTATCAAGAAAGGATTCTGAATTTTGTGAAATGTTTTTCTGCATCTATTGAGAGGATCATGTGGTTCTTATTTTCTCTTTTATTAATGTGATATATCACATTGAATGATTTGCAGATATTGAACCAGCCCTGCATCCAAGGAATAAATCCAATTGATTGCGGTGAATAGTTCTTTTAATGTATTGTTGGGTCCAGTTTGCTAGTAGCTTGTTGAGAGTTTTTGCACCCATGTTCATCAGGTAAATTGGTCTATAGTTCTCCTTTTTAGTGGGGTCTTTGTCTGGTTTTGGAATCAAGGTAATGCCGGCTTCGTAGAATGAATTTGGAAGTTTTCCTTACATTTCTATTTTTCTATTTTTTTGGAAGAGCTTCAAAAGAATAGGTGTTAACTTGTATTTAAATGTTCGGTAGAATTTCTTACATCTTTTATGTCCCAGATAATAAATACACCATTCTTCCAAGGAGATCTGGTTTATTGTAGTGGTGAATGGTATTTAGAAATCCAAATCTGGGTGCTTATTGTTATGATCTGTCATTCTTGTATCACACTGTTTTATTATAGAGGCTTTGTAATGTGTTCTAATATCCTCTAGTGGCTCTTTTCATACTTCATTCATTTTAGTGTTTATTTAGCATTTTAACATGCATTTTTGTTTTTTTCCTATGAAGTTTAGTATCAACTTTTCTAGCCATGGGGGGGGGGGAATTTTTTTGTTATTTTTACCGGCACTATATTTATAAATTAACTTAGGGAGAACTGATATCTTGATAATGTGGTCAGATCCAAGAAAAAGAGGTATCTGTCCACCCGCTACTACCTATTTTTCTTGTTTTGAAAGTTTTTAAATACAGAAAATAAACAATTATTAAGTTTATTACTAAATATTTTATCTTTATCATTATTACAATATTTGTATACTTGTCCTTTATTTTTTCTTTTAAGTGGTCATTATTGGTGTATATAGAGGTCTTTGATTTTTACATGTTAATTTTATAGTCTGCTACCTTGCTGAATTATTTTTGTGATTTTTTTTTTTTTGGTCAGTTTTATTATTGATTTTCTAGTGTTTTCCAGGCAGAGTATCATACTATTGGCAAATACACATGGTTTTGCCTCTTTGAAATCTTTTATGCCTCTAACTGATGCCCCCAGAACATTATAAAATATTAGTGGATATAATGGGTATCCTTATCTCTGATTTTTGTGAAAATCCTTATAGTATTTCCCTTTGTATAAGATACTGACTAGAGGATTGAGTAATATATTTTATTACTTTAAGGATGTATCCAATCATTTGTATTTTCATGAATTTTTTTTTATATATATGAAATTTATTGACAAATTGGTTTCCATACAACACCCAGTGCTCATCCCAAAAGGTGCCCTCCTCAATACCCATCACCCACCCTCCCCTCCCTCCCACCCCCCATCAACCCTCAGTTTGTTCTCAGTTTTTAACAGTCTCTTATGCTTTGGCTCTCTCCCACTCTAACCTCTTTTTTTTTTTTTTCCTTCCCCTCCCCCATGGGTTCCTGTTAAGTTTCTCAGGATCCACATAAGAGTGAAACCATATGGTATCTGTCTTTCTCTGTATGGCTTATTTCACTCAGCATCACACTCTCCAGTTCCATCCACGTTGCTACAAAAGGCCATATTTCATTTTTTCTCATTGCCACGTAGTATTCCATTGTGTATATATACCACAATTTCTTTATCCATTCATCAGTTGATGGACATTTAGGCTCTTTCCATAATTTGGCTATTGTTGAGAGTGCTGCTATGAACATTGGGGTACAAGTGCCCCTATGCATTAGTACTCCTGTATCCCTTGGATAAATTCCTAGCAGTGCTATTGCTGGGTCATAGGGTAGGTCTATTTTTAATTTTCTGAGGAACCTCCACACTGCTTTCCAGAGCGGCTGCACCAATTTGCATTCCCACCAACAGTGCAAGAGGGTTCCCGTTTCTCCACATCCTCTCCAGCATCTATAGTCTCCTGATTTGTTCATTTTGGCCACTCTGACTGGCGTGAGGTGATACCTGAGTGTGGTTTTGATTTGTATTTCCCTGATAAGGAGCGACGCTGAACATCTTTTCATGTGCCTGTTGGCCATCTGGATGTCTTCTTTAGAGAAGTGTCTATTCATGTTTTCTGCCCATTTCTTCACTGGGTTATTTGTTTTTCGGGTGTGGAGTTTGGTGAGCTCTTTATAGATTTTAGATACTAGCCCTTTGTCCGATATGTCATTTGCAAATATCTTTTCCCATTCCGTTGGTTGCCTTTTCGTTTTGTTGGTTGTTTCCTTTGCTGTGCAGAAGCTTTTTATCTTCATAAGGTCCCAGTAATTCACTTTTGCTTTTAATTCCCTTGCCTTTGGGGATGTGTCGAGTAAGAGATTGCTACGGCTGAGGTCAGAGAGGTCTTTTCCTGCTTTCTCCTCTAAGGTTCTGATGGTTTCCTGTCTCACATTTAGGCCCTTTATCCATTTTGAGTTTATTTTTGTAAATGGTGTGAGAAAGTGGTCTAGTTTCAACCTTCTGCATGTTGCTGTCCAGTTCTCCCAGCACCATTTGTTAAAGAGGCTGTCTTTTTTCCATTGGATGTTCTTTCCTGCTTTGTCAAAGATGAGTTGGCCATACGTTTGTGGGTCTAGTTCTGGGGTTTCTATTCTATTCCATTGGTCTGTGTGTCTGTTTTTGTGCCAATACCATGCTGTCTTGATGATGACAGCTTTGTAGTAGAGGCTAAAGTCTGGGATTGTGATGCCTCCTGCTTTGGTCTTCTTCTTCAAAATTCCTTTGGCTATTCGGGGCCTTTTGTGGTTCCATATGAATTTTAGGATTGCTTGTTCTAGTTTCGAGAAGAATGCTGGTGCAATTTTGATTGGGATTGCATTGAATGTGTAGATAGCTTTGGGTAGTATTGACATTTTGACAATATTTATTTTTCCAATCCATGAGCAGGGAATGTCTTTCCATTTCTTTAAATCTTCTTCAATTACCTTCATAAGCTTTCTATAGTTTTCAGCATACAGATCCTTTACATCTTTGGTTAGATTTATTCCTAGGTATTTTATGCTTCTTGGTGCAATTGTGAATGGGATCAGTTTCTTTATTTGTCTTTCTGTTGCTTCATTGTTAGTGTATAAGAATGCAACTGATTTCTGTACATTGATTTTGTATCCCGCACCTTTGCTGAATTCATGTATCAGTTCTAGCAGACTTTTGGTGGAGTCTATCGGATTTTCCATGTATAATAGCATGTCATCTGCAAAAAGCGAAAGCTTGACTTCATCTTTGCCAATTTTGATGCCTTTGATTTCCTTTTGTTGTCTGATTGCTGATGCTAGAACTTCCAGCACTATGTTAAACAACAGCGGTGAGAGTGGGCATCCCTGTCGTGTTCCTGATCTCAGGGAAAAAGCTCTCAGTTTTTCCCCGTTGAGGATGATGTTAGCTGTGGGCTTTTCATAAATGGCTTTTATGATCTTTAAGTATGTTCCTTCTATCCCGACTTTCTCAAGGGTTTTTATTAAGAAAGGGTGCTGGATTTTGTCAAAGGCCTTTTCTGCATCGATTGACAGGATCATATGGTTCTTCTCTTTTTTTTGGTTAATGTGATGTATCACGTTGATTGATTTGCGAATGTTGAACCAGCCCTGCATCCCAGGAATGAATCCCACTTGATCATGGTGAATAATTCTTTTTATATGCTGTTGAATTCGATTTGCTAGTATCTTATTGAGAATTTTTGCATCCATATTCATCAGGGATATTGGCCTGTAGTTCTCTTTTTTTACTGGGTCTCTGTCTGGTTTAGGAATCAAAGTAATACTGGCTTCATAGAATGAGTCTGGAAGTTTTCCTTCCCTTTCTATTTCTTGGAATAGCTTGAGAAGGATAGGTATTATCTCTGCTTTAAACGTCTGGTAGAACTCCCCTGGGAAGCCATCTGGTCCTGGACTCTTATTTGTTGGGAGATTTTTGATAACCGATTCAATTTCTTCGCTGGTTATGGGTCTGTTCAAGCTTTCTATTTCCTCCTGATTGAGTTTTGGAAGAGTGTGGGTGTTCAGGAATTTGTCCATTTCTTCAAGGTTGTCCAATTTGTTGGCATATAATTTTTCATAGTATTCCCTGATAACTGTTTGTATCTCTGAGGGATTGGTTGTAATCATTCCATTTTCATTCATGATTTTATCTATTTGGGTCATCTCCCTTTTCTTTTTGAGAAGCCTGGCTAGCGGTTTGTCAATTTTGTTTATTTTTTCAAAAAACCAACTCTTGGTTTCGTTGATCTGCTCTACAGTTTTTTTAGATTCTATATTGTTTATTTCTGCTCTGATCTTTATTATTTCTCTTCTTCTGCTGGGTTTAGGCTGCCTTTGCTGTTCTGCTTCTATTTCCTTTAGGTGTGCTGTTAGATTTTGTATTTGGGATTTTTCTTGTTTCTTGAGATAGGCCTGGATTGCAATGTATTTTCCTCTCAGGACTGCCTTCGCTGCGTCCCAAAGCGTTTGGATTGTTGTATTTTCATTTTCGTTTGTTTCCATATATTTTTTGATTTCTTCTCTAATTGCCTGGTTGACCCACTCATTCGTTAGTAGGGTGTTCTTTAACCTCCATGCTTTTGGAGGCTTTCCAGACTTTTTCCTGTGGTTGATTTCAAGCTTCATAGCATTGTGGTCTGAAAGTATGCATGGTACAATTTCAATTCTTGTAAACTTATGAAGGGCTGTTTTGTGACCCAGTATATGATCTATCTTGGAGAATGTTCCATGTGCACTCGAGAAGAAAGTATATTCTGTTGCTTTGGGATGCAGAGTTCTAAATATATCTGTCAAGTCCATCTGATCCAATGTCTCATTCAGGGCCCTTGTTTCTTTATTGACCGTGTGTCTAGATGATCTATCCATTTCTGTAAGTGGGGTGTTAAAGTCCCCTGCAATTACCACATTCTTATCAATAAGGTTGCTTCTGTTTATGAGTAATTGTTTTATATATTTGGGGGCTCCGGTATTCGGCGCATAGACATTTATAATTGTTAGCTCTTCCTGATGGATAGACCCTGTAACTATTATATAATGTCCTTCTTCATCTCTTGTTACAGCCTTTAATTGAAAGTCTAGTTTGTCTGATATAAGTATGGCTACTCCAGCTTTCTTTTGGCTTCCAGTAGCATGATAAATAGTTCTCCATCCCCTCACTCTGAATCTAAAGGTGTCCTCAGGTCTAAACTGAGTCTCTTGTAGACAGCAAATAGATGGGTCTTGTTTTTTTATCCATTCTGATACCCTATGTCTTTTGGTTGGCGCATTTAATCCATTTACATTCAGTGTTATTATAGAAAGATACGGGTTTAGAGTCATTGTGATGTCTGTATGTTTTATGCTTGTAGTGATGTCTCTGGTACTTTGTCTCACAGGGTCCCCCTTAGGATCTCTTGTAGGGCTGGTTTAGTGGTGACAAATCCCTTCAGTTTTTGTTTGTTTGGGAAGACCTTTATCTCTCATTCTAGTCTAAATGACAGACTTGCTGGATAAAGGATTCTCGGCTGCATATTTTTTCTGTCTAGCACACTGAAAATCTCGTGCCAATTCTTTCTGGCCTGCCAAGTTTCAAAAGAGAGATCAGTCACGAGTCTTATAGGTCTCCCTTTATATGTGAGGGCACGTTTACCCCTTGCTGCTTTCAGAATTTTCTCTTTATCCTTGTATTTTGCCAGTTTCACTATGATATGTCGTGCAGAAGATCGATTCAAGTTACGTCTGAAGGGAGTTCTCTGTGCCTCTTGGATTTCAATGCCTTTTTCCTTCCCCAGTTCAGGGAAGTTCTCAGCTATTATTTCTTCAAGTACCCCTTCAGCACCTTTCCCTCTCTCTTCCTCCTCTGGGATACCAATTATGCGTATATTATTTCTTTTTAGTGTATCACTTAGTTCTCTAATTTTCCCCTCATACTCCTGGATTTTTTTATCTCTCTTTTTCTCAGCTTCCTCTTTTTCCATAACTTTATCTTCTAGTTCACCTATTCTCTCCTCTGCCTCTTCCATCCGAGCCGTGGTGGTTTGCATTTTGTTTTGCATTTCCTTTAAAGCGTTTTTCAGCTCCTCGTGACTGTTCCTTAGTCCCTTGATCTCTGTAGCAAGAGATTCTCTGCTGTCCTGTATACTGTTTTCCAGCCCAGTGATTAATTTTATGACTATTATTCTAAATTCACTTTCTGTTATATTATTTAAATCCTTTTTGATCAGCTCATTAGCTGTTGTTATTTCCTGGAGATTCTTCTGAGGGGAATTCTTCCACTTGGTCATTTTGGATAGTCCCTGGTGTGGTGAGGGCCTGCAGGGCACTTCCCCTGTGCTGTGGTGTATAACTGGAGTTGGTGGGCGGGGCCGCAGTCAGTCCTGATGTCTGCCCCCAGCCCACCGCTGGGGCCACAGTCAGACTGGTGTGTGCCTTCTCTTCCCCTCTCCTAGGGGCGGGATTCCCTGTGGGGTGGTGTGGCCCGTCTGGGCTACTTGCACACTGCCAGGCTTGTGGTGCTGGGGATCTGGCGTATTAGCTGGGGTGGGTAGGCAAGGTGCACGGCGGCAGGGGGGGCAGGCTTAGCTCGCTTCTCCTTAGGTGATCCACTTCAGGAGGGGCCCTGTGGCAGCCGGAGGGAGTCAGATCCGCTGCCGGAGGTTTGGCTCCGCAGAAGCACAGAGTTGGGTGTTTGCGCGGAGCGAGCAATTTCCCTGGCCGGAACCGGTTCCCTTTGGGATTTTGGCTGGGGGATGGGCGGGGGAGATGGCGCTGGCGAGCGCCTTTGTTCCCCGCCAAACTGAGCTCTGTCGTCTGGGGGCTCCGCAGCTCACCCTCCCTTTGTCCTCCAGCCTTCCCGCTTTCCGAGCAGAGCTGTTAACTTATGACCTCCCAGACTCTAAGTCGCGCTTGCTGTCGGAACACAGTCTGTCAGGCCCCTCCGCTTTTGCAAGCCGGACTCGGGGGCTCTGCTTGGCTGGCGAGCCGCCCCTCCACCCCGGCTCCCTCCCGCCAGTCCGTGGAGCGCGCACCGCCTCGCCGCCCTTCCTACCCTCTTCCGTGGGCCTCTCGTCTGCACTTGGGTCCGGTGACTCCATTCTGCTAATCCTCTGGCGGTTTTCTGGGTTATTTAGGCAGGTGTAGTTGGAATCTAAGTGATCAGCAGGACGCGCGGTGAGCCCAGCGTCCTCCTACGCCGCCATCTTCCTACCGGAGCCGTATTTTCATGAATTTTGTTTTGGAAATGGGCACTGAATTTTGCCAAGGCCTTTTTCAACATTTATGGAGAAAATATGTTTTTTCTTCTTAGATCAAGTAATTTGGTGAATCGTATCAATAGATTTCCTAATAATGGGCTATCCCTGTATTCTTAGCTTAAATCCCACTTGGTTCTGACATATTATTTTCATAATGGAGTGTCAGAGTGTCTCTGCTAATATTTAGGAATTTTCCATTGGTGTTCATAAGTGATAGTAATCTGTAATTTTCTTTAGTGCGTGTGGTAAATTAATCAGGTATCAGTTTCAAAGTTATAATTGCTTCATTAACATAATTTGGAAGTTTCCCTAATTTTCTGTACTCTGAAGAAATTTATATAGCATTGGAAATATCTTGACTCTAAAGGTGTGGTAAAATTTCCTCATAGAGTCATCTGACTGGTGTGTGTGTGTGTGTGTGTGTGTGTGTGTGTTTGAATTAGTTCCTCAACAACTTTCTCTGTTTCTTCTATGGAAATTAGATTGACTTATACCTTCTATTTCCACTGACCTCAGTTTTGATAAACTATATTTTCCTATAAAATCCATTTCATGCAGATTTGTAAATTATTTGCACAGAGACTGCAAAGTAGTTGCTTATGATGTATTAAACTTTGGCTATATCAATAATTATTTCTCTCATTTATTTCTTATTTTGTATATTTATGTTTCTTCCTTTTTAGATTAAGTTAATATTTTTTATTTCATTGTAGTTTCTGAAAGAATTAGAATTTTGATTTATTAACGTATCTACGGTTTTTCGTTTTTAATCTCATTACTTTTTGCTTTTATCTTTTTATTTCCTTTCTTCTTGTTTACTTAAAGATGTGGTAATCTTTTCCTAGATTTTTAAATTGGAAATTTAGTCCACTTATTTTCATTCTTTTATTTCATTGATAGAGATATTTAAAAATTAGTATTTTCCTTTGTTCTGTTCTTTAAATGCATTCCACAGATACTGTGTAAGAGAAATATTCTGATCCTGGAAACAATATGGATGAATCTCAAAAACATGCTGTCTGAAAGAAGGCAGACATAATAACTACATTTGATGTGGTTCTGGTCACATGATATTCTAGAAATGTATATTTTACACAAATCAAATCAGTGGTTTCTTATTCTGGGGGTGTTGCTGAAGATATAGACTGCACAACACTGTGAGCTATATTTTTGTTAGGATGGTTATATGCATGTATAAGTTTGTGAAAACATGAAATGCACCCATAACAGTATACTTACAGGTGCATTTTATTGCATGTGGCTTCTTGTAACTATATCTCATAATTCTAATTAAAAATAAGTATGATAATGCCTCACTATGAAAATGGAAACTTATTGTATAATGTCTACCTAGATTTGTAAGATTCTCAGATTCCTGGTTGGACTACTTTCTTAATCTGACATTTGTTCAGTGACCATAGAGAAGTTACTAACATTTTTTTTTTTTGAGAACAGAGCAAAAATTTTCCCTACATTTGAAATGCTGTATAATTTACTTCCTTTTGGAGAAAATTAAAACTTGTTTCAATTTTATTTGTTTGATATTAGCATAAAGAGGATCATGTTCAACTTCTTAATTTTAGGATACATTCATAGTATCATAATGCTTCAGTTTTCTCAACTGTAAAATAGGGATAATATTACTTACCTTACATTATTATATGAAAATTAAATGATGTAATGTTTATAAAACTCAGCCTAGTATTTAAATTAAATAATTGATTACAAATTTTAGTAAGCAGTACTCCCAACGAAGCTAAAGACAAAATGATACTATTATTATCTAGTGGGCATGACTGTCTTCCTGCTTTATTTGGAACAAAAAGCATTTGGGAATAGAGTAACAGTACTATAATTACCTAGCTAGTACAATTAAACTAGAGAAAGAAATGAGGTATAAAATGTGCAAATTAAGAAGAGAGCCATTATTTTTTGAATGCTTATATAACTGGAAAACATAAGAGAAATGAAATAAAAATTATTGGAAAATATAAGAGAATTCAATGAGATTTGGTTGCAAAGATCCAAAAGTCAATGATAGCTTCCTATATACAAATAACTGCCATTTATAAAATGAATATAAATTTCAACTGTGTGCAAAAACATATTATATGAGGAAAATTATTGCAGCTTTGTTTGCAATATAAAGGAGTAGAGACAAAAACCGTCAGTCAATAGAGATCTGATTTAGTAAGTTACAGAATTCTTATGGAATATTAAGTCACTGTAAAAAAATGAGACATATATATACTAGTATATGCATGGTACACTACATTGTATAAAATATGCTTCCACTGTGTAATAAAGGGCATGTGGTGTGCATGTGTGTATGTACACACACATGTGTCTAAAATATTTCCAAATTTGTACTTAAAAACTGGAAATAGCAGAAGCACCTGGGAGGCTCAGTTGGTTGAGCATGTGACTTCAGCTCAGGTTATGATCTCACGGTTCATGGGTTCAAGCCCCGTGTCAGGCTCTGTGCTGATAGCTCAGAGCTTGGAGCCTGCTTTGGATTCTGTCTCCCTCTCTGCCCTTTTCCTGCTCATGCTCTGTCTGTCTGTCTGTCTGTCTGTCTCTCTCTCAAAAATAAATAAACAAAAAATATTTATTAATAATAATTAAAAAAAGAACTGGAAATAGTGGTTGCTCTTGGAGAGGGCTCTGGGGGTATGGGAACAGAGGCCGGCCAGTAATATTTTCATTATATATACCCTTTGTATGAATGTTCTATTGCTGTATAATAAATTACCACAAACTTAAACAACTTAGACAGCTTCAAACAACATCCATTTATTGGTTCAGTCTTTAGGTTAGATGCACAGCTATCTCAGATGAGTTCTTCACTCAGGGTCTCATAAGGTCAAAATCAACTTGTGTGGGCTCTCAGCTGGCAGCTCTGGGGAAGAGTCCGTTCCAAGCTCAGTTAGGTTGTTGGTAGAATCCAGTTCCTTGAAGGTATAGGTTGAGGTCTTGTTTCCTTACCAACAATTAGCTAGACTGTTTTCTGTGATAGAGGCTCTCCACATCCCTCTTATATGACCGTATCCATCTTCAAACCAGCCAGGATGAGTTGAGCCCTTGTCATGCTTCAAATTTCTCTGACTTCTTTCCCTACTAGCCTGAGAAAACTTAATTTTATATGGTTCATGTGATTATATCAGACCCAACCCATATAATATAATCACTGGATGGCAAGGGTCATGGGCCATTCTGAACTTATGCCTTCCATATTTTTATAAGGTTCAGTTTTTTATATGAGAATATTATTCTCCTAAAATAGAAACCTGCTAATAAAAAGATTATAATGAAAGATTTAAAAACAATTTCTAATTATCCTATGTTTAAAATGGACTGATAATGAGTTGCTCCAAGATTAGAAAAAGGATGAAAGAAGATAATGCATATAAAAATGTTTTTTAAATGTTAAAGTCATCAACAAATTTTAGTTGTACTTTTTAAAACTATTACTGTTATTATTACAACTATTATTAGAAACATGTTAGTCACGCCATTGCATGAGTCTTAATGGGAGAACACACAATAAATGTATTTAAAGGTAGTGATAAGCAGTCATGGTGAGTGATTAAACATATACAAAGATTATGGCCTAGAAACAGTGCATATTTAACTTTAGATTCATGTGGATAAAAGAAATAGCCAGTGGTCCTCTAGTATAGTAGTTTTTAAAGTTTCCAAAGATGTATAAAAGTTTCCCTCCAATGCTATTTTATTATCAGAGGAGACCCTTGAAGTTATGGCAGCCATTATCGAGATCACATATTTTTACTCAGTTCCAGAGTCTTGGAATTTCGTTGAACAGGTATTGCCAGACATTGGGAACCATTAGGGTCTCATATTTACTTTCCATGAAGAACTTAATTAAAATTGCTTTTGATATTTAGAAAATGGGAAAATTAAGGTTATTAGGAATTAAGGAGGAGATCACAAAAATGGCATGACAGATATAATATTTTCTTTAAAATATCTCCACAATATATGTTTGGGAGAGAAATCAAATGTTGCAGGCTTTGCAATCCAACGTCCATCCTATTAGGCGAAAGATGGCTAATGTGAGAGAGTAACGGTGGAATAAGAGGTCCTAGCATATTCTGATGGTTTCCACTGGGTTCTGAAGTGGAATTTTGGGGAGGAAGGTTAGAGCTCCTGAACCAGCCTGGGCACTGGGGTGTAGGAGTGAATTCTCCATGGAGATGTACAGCTGTGTAAATGAAGGTCAAAGTTGGTTCCCCCCCCCCCCCAAAGGTAGGAAATAATGGGAGGAACTGTTGTGTTCTTCTTTCCTTTATGTGTGATGCTCTTTTATTTGTTCTATATTGGGTCTGCAGGTTTGCCCAGTTTCACTTCTTCTCTTGCCCTCTTTCTTGCTCCTGCAGCAGCATCTGCCCCTCATACTAAAACACCACCAGCTATTCCCATGGAGGCTCTGGCTCCTTACACCGCATCCAGACTTAGATGAAGCACTGAACCAGGGGCCTGACATATAGCCTCCCAGCAGCTGACTGGAAGCACTGGGCAAGAATCAATGCCCTGAGACAAATTTTGACCAATGAGATAGAAGAGATGGGAAGTCAGCAGATAAATTTCTTTTCCATTTTCTACCTGATGGACTCTTCCAAGGCAGGATGATTCCATGGAGGCTGTCTGGATAAGGCCTTCATGATATGAAAGCAACCTTTATTTTCTTTAAAGCTATGGCTAACTCAGCAATTCATATCTTGTATTTGATTTTTCTGTTTCACTTCCTTTTCTTCCACATTCTGGATACCCTGAGATTGAATGACCCAATAAGATATGAGTTATTAGTAGATAAACTTTGCCTCTTGCTGTTTTCTGGGGAACGTAGGCTAAGACCCATTCATTCATTCATTCATTCATTCAGCAAATACTTATTGAATGAACATTATTACTAGGTGAAAATTATTATTAGTGTCTGCTATGTGCCAGGCAGTATTTAAAGTGCTCGGGGCACACCAATGAACAAAGTAGACAAAAACCCTTGCCTTTGCAGAGTTACTTTCTAGTGGAGAGAGAGAAAATGAATAATAAACATATTACACAAGTAAATTTTAGGGTATGATAGAAAGTGATAAGAAAACATAATCAGCTTCATCTTCTAGTTTTTCTTCCATCATTCTCCTTTTCTTCCCTGAAACCCATCTTCAATACTACTGCTGATAATATTCCTAAAATGTAAAGTTGAAGTCTCATCTCTTACCATCTCCTCTTTTCCTTTACAGACCAGCAACGCTGAACTACTTACAGTTTCCTCTCCTCCGGAGTTCTCCAAAGCTGTTTATCCTCTCCATGCCTCTGTGTAGTCTGCTGCTTTTGCTGGAAGACCTCCATATTTTCTAGCTGATCTGAGACTCCACCCCAGATCATCTTTTCAGGAAATCTTACCTGACCATTTCCCTCTACATCTCTAACCTTTTTAAGGGGCCTTTATGGGATCCCCAAATTCCCTTATAAGTATCTTTATCATTACACACCTATTTTCTTTCCCCTAAGTGTCACTATTTCTGTGTTTGCAGCTTTTATTAATCTGAGAGTTCATTGGCCACAGGGACTATGCTGTGTTTACTGTTTTACTCCTAACACTTAGCATAGTGCTCAGTATTTTTGTTTTATTTTTTTTATTTTATTTATTTTTTCAATATATGAAATTTATTGTCAAATTGGTTTCCATACAACACCCAGTGCTCATCCCAAAAGGTGCCCTCCTCAATACCCATCACCCACCCTCCCCTCCCTCCCACCCGCCATCAACCCTCAGTTTGTTCTCAGTTTTTAAGAGTCTCTTATGCTTTGGCTCTCTCCCACTCTAACCTCTTTTTTTTTTTTTCCTTCCCCTCCCCCATGGGTTTCTGTTAAGTTTTTCAGGATCCACATAAGAGTGAAAACATATGGTATCTGTCTTTCTCTGTATGGCTTATTTCACTTAGCATCACACTCTCCAGTTCCATCCACGTTGCTACAAAGGGCCATATTTCGTTCTTTCTCATTGCCATATAGTACTCCATTGTGTATATAAACCACAATTTCTTTATCCATTTATCCATTTCTTTATCCATTTCTTTATCTTTATTCATCAGTTGATGGACATTTAGGCTCTTTCCATAATTTGGCTATTGTTGAGAGTGCTGCTATGAACATTGGGGTACAAGTGCCCCTATGCATCAGTACTCCTGTATCCCTTGGGTAAATTCCTAGCAGTGCTATTGCTGGGTCATAGGGTAGGTCCATTTTTAATTTTCTGAGGAACCTCCACACTGCTTTCCAGAGCGGCTGCACCAATTTGCATTCCCACCAACAGTGCAAGAGGGTTCCCGTTTCTCCACATCCTCTCCAGCATCTATAGTCTCTTGATTTGTTCATTTTGGCCACTCTGACTGGCGTGAGGTGATATCTGAGTGTGGTTTTGATTTGTATTTCCCTGATAAGGAGCGATATTGAGCATCTTTTCATGTGCCTGTTGGCCATCCAGATGTCTTCTTTAGAGAAGTGTCTATTCATGTTTTCTGCCCATTTCTTCACTGGGTTATTTGTTGTTCGGGTGTGGAGTTTGGTGAGCTCTTTATAGATTTTGGATACTAGCCCTTTGTCCGATATGTCATTTGCAAATATCTAGTAATTTTGTTTTAAATAAATGACTAAATTAAAATACGTAGAAGTGAAGTTCAAGGATTGTGAGGTATAGAATTCCCACTGGAAGGGCTAGAGAAGCAGGGCATTTGGAGACACAAAATAGGTAACATCAAAGATAAGTGGGAATAGATTTTGGATTGGTTCAGTGAACAGTTGGCTTCCATTTCTGGGCTCTGAATTAGATCCTGTGTAGATTAATTGCCCAAAATGGCTTGATTCCCTACCCAGTCATCCTGTTACAGTTCTTATATCTCTTCCCTTCAGTAATTTGTGTCTTTTTCCTCACCTGTTTCTACACCTCTTGAATTAGGACTGCACTTTTGACTCTCTTAGATCAAAGGAGTTCAGTGGATGTGACTGTTTTGAGCATAAGCTTCCAGAAGCCTTGTGCTTTACTTTCACTGCCTCCTTTAGACCATTTCCTCTTCCATGAGAACAAGCCTGGGGCAAGCCTGTGGCAGTGGAGGTCAGCCAAGTCATTCCAGCTGTGACCAGCCTCCAGCTGACCCACCTGCTCATTGAAGAAGCATGAGCAAGCCTAGTCAAGATCAGCTGAACCTGTTCAGCTGCTAGAACAGCTACTGAACCTGTGAAGCTACTAGATTGGGGGGTGGTTTATTACATAACCACAGCTAAATGACATAGAACAAAGTGACAAAGTCTTTTCAGAACACTCATTGTGGTACAAAGAATTTTCTCATTTTTTAATCAGAGTGATTGTAGTTTTTGTAAAAAATGATACATACGCCCATTAGAAAAGAAACTTTAAGCCATACTAAATAATACAAAAAAGAATAAAAATCATACCACCGATAGTAATATATCTATTTATATTTGCTTTATAGTTATGCATACATATTTCAAACTAGGTATTATATAAAATAATATATCAATTTATAAATGTAAATGTTGCCCCTTCACAGTTTAAGAAATAATTTTATTCAAACTCTTCAGTTGTGTGTTTGATATCACTAATTTGTTTATTTTTATTTTTATCTTAATACTGTGTTTTTTTTAATTGTTAGAGCTACTTTATGAGTTGCCTACAGTGGTCCAGAGAATATCACATTGACTGCAAGGTTATTTGAGATGCAGTGCTTTGCGAAGCCTGCCTAATGTTACCACTGGAGGCTTTTGTGAAAGTGCTAAGTACATATTTCCATACTATTAGGGGGGTTATTTATTCACTTACCCTGTAGGTATATATTTGTGATTCAAAAATGTTACTACTGAATATATTGACTTTAATTCTTTTCAAGGCAATGTTGATGGAAGAATGAACATTTTTATAAAATGTGAATATATTAAGAGTACATAAAACAGGGGTGCCTGGGTGGCTCAGTTGGTTAAGTGTCCGACTTCGGCTCAGGTCATGATCTCATAGTTTCTGGGTTCAAGTCCTGCATCGGGCTCTGTGCTGACAGCTCAGAGCCTGGAGTCTGCTTTGGATTCTGTGTCTTCCCCTGCCCTCTCTCTCTCTGCCCCTCCCCCCTCTTAAAAATAAATAAACATTAAAAAATTAAAAAAAATACATCATACAAAGAATACCTAGCTTAAGACATACAACATTACCTTTATCTTTGAACACTGGGTCTGATCTTCCTCCCCAATCTGCTACTTTCTTCACACTTAGAGATATTAAATTTGTTTTTTTTCCACACATTTATTCCTAACTTGTTTATTTGTTTTTGTCTCAGGAACATTATTCTTGAGATTGGCCTTTGATATCATGTGTACCTATAATTCAGTAACTTATTCATTTACATTGTTGTTCGATACTCCATTACACAAATACAACATGATCTATTTATCCATTTATATTAGGGAAATAATGCTAGTTGCTATCACGATCTTAACATTACAGTTGCTAAATATGAGATAAGGTTATTTGTCTTTCATTTCACAATCTGACTGGGTCTATTTGTTAATGTGGTCGGGGAAGGAGAGTGAGGAGTGTCTGCTCCACGTAGCCATTCAGAGATCTATCACAGTGTATCATGAATCTACTCCATACTCACTACATGGCTTCAATATACCTACATCATCCAGTCAGCAGGGAAAGGAAAAAGGACTGTAGAGAAGGCATTTTTGCTTTTAACTGCTTGAAACATAGAAAGTCTGCTCACTTCCCCCGCCCGCCTTTTTTTTAAAGTTTATTTTGAGAGAGAGTGTGATTGGGGGAGGGACAGAGAGAGAGGAGCAAAGAGGGAAAATCCCAAGCAGGTTCCCCACAGGCAGCCTGGGGCCAATGCACTGGGCTTGAACTCATAAACAGTGAGAGAGCATGACCTGAGCCGAAAGCAAGCATTGGACACTTAACCAACCGAGCCACCCAGGTGCCATCTGCTCATTTTATTTGAGGAGAAATAGTTAAAGGTCCCATTTTTATGCATGGGGACATAAATATAGGTTTGTGTTTGTGTGTGTGTGTGTGTGTGTGTGTGTGTGTGTATTCAGAGGATAAAAAATTATTTAATGAATACATAGCAGTCTTACTTTCACAGATATCTCTTCCAGTCATGGGTCAGACTAACCTTCTTTCCAGGAGAGGCTGTCTAAAGTCTTATCAAAGCTAAAAATCCATATCCTTTTCTGTCTTCTTCACAAGGCTAGGTCTTGAAGGGCCTTGGTCCCTCAACAGTTTTTTCTGTTATGTCTTACTGTTTTCAACATTTTTTCTGTTACATCTTACTGTTTGGTTTCTAGAAGTTATTCATATTTTCCAGTTCTTCCAGACCCCAAATTTATTGACTCTATTCTCTTGCAAATCAGCAAATTCTCTCCTGGACTTATCTGTTTCTTGTAACAGGCAGCTGATCTCCTGTAGTGGCAGCTGCACGTGCTAGTTTTAATATTCTCTCTAACCATTTTCCACTATGCGTAAGGCTCAGTGCTTTTTCAGCTTCTGATATCAGATTTCTCATCACCCAAAATTCAGCTGCTTAGCCAATGACATATATTTAAGGATTTGTTAAGGCATCATCTCACTTCAAAGCACAAATTACTGTATTAGAATAAGCTAGTGTTGCTAATTTTTTTTTTTTTTTTTTTTTGGGAAAGCCTCAGGAGTTGAGTATGCTTATGTCTTGCTCACATCTCAGTTCTAATTGGTATCTGGTAGGTGATGCTCCCTGTGGTAATACGGGGGATCAGCTTCCTGCTTCTGTAGTACTGCCATCTTCAACACATGGCACGTGTAGGAGGGGAGAATATGGAAGAAGGCATGTGGGTGATTGATCATTTTCATCATTTCCATCTACAATGCCTCTATATTATGAAACGTCTAAAATGATCAATATCAAGTGTTTCTCTTTGGGAGATGGCTTTAGAAGTATTTAAAATTTTCTCTTTTGTTTCTTTGCCTTGTTCCTTCTTTGCTTGTTCCAAGATTCCAGGAGAAACATTATATCCCTTTTGTAATGAGTAGAAAATTATAACTGAATAACTCGCCTCAGAAATAAATGAGTGAATTTTACCATATAAGCTGATCATTAAATACTAACCTGGTTAGAAAAGTGACATTTAGAAAAAGCTTTCAACTGTTTGGATATTTTAGGTAAAAAGTTTATGTAGCCCTTCACTATGGTAGTTGTTGACCTTTGATTGATCTCAGGCTTTAAAAATGGACATTGGAAAATATTAACAATAATAACACTTTTTGTTGTTGTCATTTTATGCCTTTGTAGATCAGATGTTTAATTACTTACCCGCTTTGTGGATTCTTGAGTCTTTTGTTTTTATGTTTCTTAGAGAAACTTCACACTTTGTTCACTAAGTCTTCACTTTGATTAAAAATAAATGTTTAATGCCCATTGTATGCTTATCATAGTATGAGTTAAAGTAGAAGCTTAGGACATGTCTTCTTAGGTCCCACACAAAATGAACACCATTATATGTGAGGTGGTGAAGAAGGAAAGCAACCGACTATGAAAAATCATAATGGGTAAATTAGCATTTAAATGGAGAGTTACAGGTGTGGAAGAATTCTCCTGTTTTAGGATTTTAAAACATGTGTCCTTGATTCCTCCTCTTTACTTGGCTTTACGTCCTCACAAATTTTATTTTTCTTGTCAACACACTAAAATGTGTAACCCCATACAGTGACATCAGGAGGCAGTTTACACTTTGGCAGGTATTGAGCAAATTTTGTTGTTCGTAGTTTTGGTCAGATTGGATATTGTTCTTTGTGACTTATTTCTTATTGCAGCATATAGAAGAAGCAGGAAATTATCTGATGTATTTGTTATGTTTTGTGTAGGAATATGGGAGGATGCAAGAGACTTTGAAAATGCGATTAGAATATGCCCCCACTCTCTTGCTTCATTTCTTCCGAGGGAGCTGTGCTTATCCCGTTATCTGGGGGAAACAGGGAGGGATGTGGAATGTGGACCCATATCTAAACTCAGAAAAGAAGATCCGGCTACAAGAAATGGGAGGAAGTCCAGAAATAAGCAAAATCTTTATGATGGTTGACAAACTATACTTAATAAATACTTTTTGTTTCAAATACTTATTAAAAGTTCTAAGCTATGTCTAATAGAAGATGCTGCATATATAAGGGTCTTAAGATGGTCACTTACTCTTTTTATAATGTCAACTATATCTGAATAAAAATAATGATGAAACTATTAAGATAAAGTAACAAATGTGGGAATAAATCATGAGAAGTTCCATAACAAGGCATCTGAATATAAGTAAAATTCATTTGCTGGCCAAATCGATTCTCTTGTGCTTACAGTTATATATAGTACAAATTTCTCAACGTGAACCTGGAAACATATAAGATGGGTAACTCTGATCCTGACAGCAGTTTTGCAATTGGATACCTATCGATTAAGAAAATACTATTACAGAGTGTGACTTGAATGTTAAAAGATTACTTTAGCTAGCTACAACTTTGAATTTTCTCTTGTGGCAATAAAAATGTCTTCAACACATACATTATATACATTTCCCTCTGATTTGTAATATCGACATCTATGAATCAGTTCACCTGTGGATCAGTTCTAAAAACAAATTCTAAGCTTGTTTTTAGATCAAGAATCCGTTTAAGAGCATGGTGAAAGGTATACAGTTCCTCTCTAGGAATATGCATACATTTTTACAGAAAATTTCTTATGGACTCCACTCCAGATGCCTCTTTACCGACTCTCTGTTAGGAAACTCTACCCTCAACCATGGTTTCCCTTGCTGGTTTTTGGCACATCTGGGGTGTTGTCCAACTGCATTCATGGCATTTTCAGCTCTTGGGACTGTCTACGGCAAACAATGTGCAGGTGGGAGGGAAGTATTGAACCCGAGACTGCATTTCTCTCTGGAATAAGAATAGAAAGCCATTTACTTATGTATTTATCCATTAACAAACATTATGCATAGTTATTATATAGAAAGGACTTTTCTAGGCACTGGTGGACATATGATATAAGAAAATCAAACTACAAGAAGAATCCTTGCAGTGTTATTCACACTATTAGTTTATTTAAAAAACAGAGATTCCAAATATTAAAAATGTACAATTATATTACCAAAGCCAATGAAGATCATAGTAAGCAAAGGAGACATGAGACTTTTATATAAGAAATAGGATTTATAAACTCACAGAAATCCCAAAACAAACTTGGTCTAAGGCAGAAAAAAGAACTGTTTATGAAGTTGTTAACTGTAAAACTTAACAGATACTTTCTGAATGACAGCATAAATTGATATGTAGTAGACATCTTACTCAAATATAAAGTTTAAGAAACCCAGTTATAAAAATACAGCTGAAAAATATAGTTATCTGCCAAGTGTCTGTGGATTCACACTCTCACAAGAAATTATTTGATAAGAAATAATTATCCAGGGAAACATAAGACGAAACTCCCAGAAACTTTCACACATGGCAAAATGTGTTATGGTAGATTTTCTAAGAATAGTGTAAAAATCAAACCTTGATAACTACAATGAAACCAATGAAAGAACACTCGAATTGATTATAGGAAATGTACATTTCTAAAAGTTTTCTAGGACTGCCATAACAAATGATCACAAACTTATTGGCTTAAAACAACAGAAATTTGTTCTTTCACAGTTCTGGGGGATAGAATTCCAAAATCAATGTGTTGGCAGAACCATGCTTCCTATGAAGGCTTTAGGGAAGAATGTTCCCTCTCTCTTCCTTGCTTCTGGAAGTTCCTAGCAATTGGTGGTTTGGGCTTGTAGCTCCATCACTCCAGTCTCTGCCTGTAGTTCACATGGCCTTGTTTACATCTACCTGTGTATTCTCCTTTTATGTCTCTGTATAAAAGATCCTCCCTAATCTGGGTTGATTTCATCTCAAGAGTCTGCCTTGTTTCTGCAAAGATCCTTATTCCAAATAAGGTCACATTCCGAGGTTATATGTGGACCTAACTTTTGGAGGCCACGATTTAGCTCACTGTACTATACCACTGATTAAATAACAAAAGCATTTCTATTTTGATTGTTTGACTTCTGGAAAAAGAGGACAAATATTTTATTATTTTTAAACTCAGAAATTATTCCCATAAATTGACCCATCTGAGGATCTGTGAAGGTGAAATCATACTTGTTCCTATCCTGTAAAAGCTTCAAAATCTTGTCATATAATAATTCATGCACAAAGGCAAGAGATGTCTGGATAGATCCTAACATTAATAAAATATTGTGTGCTTATGATTACTGAAATGGAACTTTCTAGTTGAACTCTACTATTCTGTAATTAACAAGATAATCTAAATCCATTTATGTTATTAAGAACATCATATGGCAATACATGACTGAATCTTCAAAGCAATCTTTAAGACTTGCTTTGCTGTCAATGTGAATTCTCTTTTTGTTTAGGTGGGCTAAATTTCATGACCATGATATCATTCTATTATAATGACAGAAACCCAAATAAACTAGTTTAAAAATGAGAATTTATTCAATCATGTATGTAACTCAGAATTCCAAGAGGGTGTGATTATCTTTGAAAACATATAGATTCAAAGAATAATATTTTTGTCTTCCTCTATCTCTCCAGACAATCTCTCTTACATCACTTGGTTCTGTTTATATTGGTACGTTGGCTTCTCACAGTAGACAGGCTTTCTCCATATGGTGGGAGAAATGGTGGCATGGCCACAGACATCTTCAGTATGATAGCATCCTAGTCCAAAGATCTACAACTGGGGAAAGAGATCCCATTTATGTATCCATTTATGTAGTTTCATGGAATGATTATGATTGGCCTGGATTAGGTCATCTGCTGATTTTTAGGCAAATTATATGGTCCAGGGGATGAGACACTTTGTAAGACTAGGCTTGCAACATGTGTTACTATAGTTGGGGTTGTCTTAGTTCAGGCTTCTATAACAAAGTACCTGCAGACTGGGTGGCTTACAAACAACAGAAACTCATTTCTCACAGAACTAGAGCCTGGAAGTCTAAGATCAGAGTGCTAGTATGGTCAAGTTTCACTAAGAGCCAATTTCTCAGTTCTCACATGATGGAGAGCAGAGCATAGAAGCAAACTCTCTGATGACTCTTAGAGTACTACTCCTATTCATGAGGCCTCCATCCTCATGACCTTATCTAGTTCTAATTACCTTCCAAAGGCCCACCTCCTAAAACCCACATGGAGGGATAGAGTTTCAACATATGAATTTGGTCGGGGAGGGGGGCACAGATATTTGGTATGTAACAGGGATTTAGTGGGATGTCATGGCTGGTAGTCTGTAGTCACAAAACAAAATAAAGTTACCTCAGCTATGTTGGAATCCAATACATGAAAGCATTAGTGCCAGGTTCTCACCAAAATAACATTAAACATTTTCGATATTGAATTGTTTGGAGATTCTCAAAGTATTGATAATTAACTTCCCAAATGCATGTCTAAATAACTTTGCTTTTTTTAAAAAATTTATTTATTTTGTTTTGAGAGGCCCTGAGCTAAAATCACTATGCTTCCTTAGCTTAGACTTACTTTTGGAAGTCTTCCTTATAACACATTTTAAAACATTGCTGTTAAGATTGGATTAGCTGTGACATTTGGAAATGTCAGAGGTAATTTTGGCTGTGGTAATACTGGCCAAAACATTTCACCTATACAAAATACAATTTTCATGGCCCGGCTGCTCATGACATTGCTAGATATCTCTTTGTCCTGTTTCAGCAAATAGGTTTTAGCACTGAAGCAATCCACTCCTTACAAAGCAATTATCATTAGAAAATGTCACTGCATAAATTGTAGGGTAAAAGAGACAGAGATCTGATTAGTTGTTGATTCAGAAAAGGAAAGCTCATCCTAGTAGAGCAGAGTGCCAGAAATCAAGAACTCATAGCCTGTTTTCACTTCTGCTGAAGAAACCTCAATAGAGGGACTGATTTTTAAAAATTAATTAATTGGTTTATTTTTAAATTTATATCCAAGTTAGTTAGCATGTAGTACAACAATGATTTCAGGAATATATTCCTTAATGCCCCTTATGCATTTAGCCCATCCCCCCTCCTAGAACTCTTCCAGCAACCCTCTGTTTGTTCTCTTTATTTAAGAATCTCTTATGTTTTGTCCCCCTCCCTATTTTTATATTATTGTTACTTCCATTCCCTTATGTTCATCTGTTTTTTATCTTAAATTCTACATATGAGTGAAGTCATATGATATTTGTCTTTCTCTCACTGACTAATTTCGCTTAGCATAATACCCTCCAGTTCCATCCATGCAGTTGCAAATAGCAAGATTTCATTCTTTTTGATTGCTGAGTAATACTCCATTGTATGTATATACCACATCTTCTTTATCCATTCATCCATCGATGGACATTTGGGCCCTTTCCATACTTTGGCTATTGTTGATAGTGCTGCTATAAATATCAGGGTGAGTGTGTCCCTTCTAAACAGCATACCTGTATCCCTTGGATAAATACCTAGTAGTACAATTGCTGGGTCATAGGTTAGTTCTATTTTTAGCTTTTTGAGAAACCTCCAGACTGTTTTCCAGAGTGGTTGTGCCAGTTTGCATTCCCACCAGCAGTCCACATCCTCACCAACATCTGTTGTTGCCTGAGTTGTTCATGTTAGCCATTCTGACAGGTGTAAGGTGGTATCTCATTGTGGTTTTGATTTGCATTTCCCCAATGATGAGTGATGTTGAGCATTTTTTCATGTGTCGGTTGGCCATCTGGATATCTTCTTTGGAGAAGTGTCTATTCATGTCTTTTGCTCATTTCTTCACCAGATTATTTGTGTTTTGGGTGTTGAGCTTGATAAGTTCTTTATAGATTTTGGATACTAACCCTTTTTCTGATATGTCATTTGCAAATATCTTCTCCCATTCTGTTGCTTGCCTTTTAGTTGTGCTGATTGTTTCCTTTGCTGTGCAGAAAATTTTTATCTTGAGGTCCCAGTAGTTCATTTTTGCTTTTGTTTCCCTTGCCTCTGGAGACATGTCAAGTAAGAAATTGCTGCAGCTGAGGTCAAAGAGGTTGTTGCCTCTTTTGTGCTCTAGAATTTTGATGGCTTCCTGTCTTACGTTTAGATATTTCATCCATTTTGAGTTTATTTTTGTGTATGTTGTAAGAAAGTGGTCCAGGTTCATTTTTCTGTCCAGTTTCCCCAGGACCACTTGCTGAAGAGACTGTCTTTATTCAATTGGGTATTCTTTTCTGCTTTGTCAAAGATTAGTTGGCCATACATTTGTGGGTCCATTTCTGCATTCTCTATTCTGTTCCATTGATCTGAGTGTCTGTTTTTGTACCAGTACCATACTGTCTTGATGATTACAGCTTTGTAATATAGCTTGAAGTCCGAGAAATATATTTTCCTACAATTCTGGAGGCTACAAGTCTGAGATCAAGGTGTTAGCATGATTTGTGTCTTTTTTAAAAAAAATTTTTTGTTTTAACATTTATTCATTTTTGAGAGACAGAGGATGAGTTGGGGAGGGTCAGAGAGAGAGAGCGAGACACAGAATCCAAAGTAGGCTCCAGGCTCTGAGCTGCCAGCCCAGAGCCTGACGTGGGGCTTGAGCCACAAACTGTGAGAGATGGTGACTTGAGCTGAAGTCAGACGCTTAACGGACTGAGCCACCTAGGTGTCCCAGGATTAGTGTCTTCTAAAGTCTCTCTCTTTGGCTCTTTCTTTGGTCCACCTCAATTACCTCATTTTAACTTAATTACCTCTTTAAAGACTCTATTAAAGACTCAGTCACATTCTGAGATAGTAGGGTTAGGATTTCAACATATAAATTTGGAGAGACACAGTTCAACCTGTAATGATTCTTTATGAGGTTTGGCCCCTGCTCCTATGTGCTTATAAGCCTTTGGAGTCCCCATGCAAAGAACACCAGGAAAACTCATTTATCATACAAACCTTCTGGCTAAGGGAGAGCACCATCTTGACAGAGACTTAGTAGTGTCTCAAAAGAGAAAAGTTCAAAAAGAGTACTTATATAGTAATCTGGGCAGGGATTGGTAAATGAATTTGTAAACTAGGTAAGTTCCTGGAACAACCAGTCGTTGTAATATAGGAGTCCATTATGAGTTGGTGTTAAAAGTGATAAAGTATGTGAGCTTTTATTGTCCATGTGACACATCATGGTTAGGTTCAGCTTATTTGTTTTGAGAGTCGTAGTAAGGTTTTACTGTCTGTGGTTTGTGTGTTTTTCTATTTTATCTCTCAGCACCCCTCTTCACTTCTGGTAATTCTTTAGCCTAAGCTGAAGAAAAAGCCATTGCCATCTGGATATGCTACTGATCCAGATTGGTATTGCTGTTCAATGGGTTCTGAGTCATCTTGATATGTTGTAGTGTCAGTTTCCTGCTCTTTTCATTAGTATAATGATCTGGCATGACTGTGGTGGCACTGGCCTGCTGCAACACAACCAGACACTAAGATAACAATTCCTCTTAGAATTTGCAAAGCTCTTGAAGCCCTGATTATAAACTTATAAATACATGTAAAAATTTGGATATTCCTTACATAAGCAAGTAGCATTTCCCTTTAACTTGGACCTTAATTTTTTAACTTTGTCAATGTTTGAAGATGTATTTCCAAATCTGGTATTTGTCAAGGATAAGGGTCTTAATAGTACCACTAATAAAGGATGAAGGTGGCTACTGACAATTTAGAACCTTGAAATAGCAGAGAGGGAAGAAAGTTGTAAAGAAGAAGAAGATCTAGGTTTTTTTTTAATTAAAAATTTTTTTAATGTTTATTTATTTTAGAGAGGGAGAGAGAGAGACAGAGTGCAAGAAGGGGAGGGGCAGAGAGAGAGGGAGACACAGAATCTGAAGCAGGCTCCAGGCTCTCGGCTGTCAGCACAGAGCTCGATGTGGGGCTCAGACTCATGAACTGTGAGATCATGACCTGAGCTGAAGTCAGACGCTTAACCGACCGAGTCACCCAGGTGCCCCGATATATCTACTTTTGTCATTCACATGGATCTAAGCAGGGCAAATCACTGAGTTTCTCTTAGGGTGGAATATCATCTTCTTCCAAAAAATGAGATTTGCAGGAAATGATAAAAATCCATTCCATCTCTAAAGCCACTACTACTGGTGTAAATTAAGAGGCTGGGTGGAATCATCTCTGTTCTTCTTGAGTTGCAGCTAATGCCCAAAGTGAGGATAGGAGGAACCAAGTATCGCACATTCTGATAAAATCTGCCCTCAAGTTACTCAAAATTGGAACTATCTCCCTAAGGGCTTATGAGGGATAAGGTCTCACTGGAGTTAACCAACTTGCACCCCTTCTCCATTTAGCTCCCAAAACATTTAAGGAAAGGTCTGTGGAGGAGAAATATGCACTTTAGTAGGGAGTACTTGGTGGTGAGAGGCTGTTTCCTTACATTTTGGAAGCAAGGAGAATGAGCTAAGGGCCCAAGGGAAATCACTGATTGTGATTGAGGATGCCTGCAAGAAACAGAATCTAGTAGGTCATCTAGCTTTATCTCATCTGCCTAGGGAGTGGCCTGGTTGATCTGTCCTTGTATCTGTCTGATCAGGAGAGAAAACTATTGGAGAGAGAAAGGAAGGGGAGGAGCTAGATTGACAAAGATGTATGAGTTTCTCATAAGTCTAATGGGTGGTCAGTCAGGCTCAAGATCTCTTACCAGTTGTGCACCAGGGGGCAGACTGCCAGGCTGTTGGTTGGTGTCTGGCTGCAGGGCTGGGAGATGATGAAATAAGTTGATCCAGAACCAGATATTATTTCAGGGAATTCTGAAGCGGGACATTCCGCAGGGCTCATTTGAGGTACTCATGTGCAATCTGTGTGAGAGAGTTTGGACACCTGTCACACAGGGAGGAGACACAACAGCTGTCAGTGCCATCCAGACACAGATGAGGTGTCATAAGACTGGAACAACTCCTCTTTTTCATATAGCCTACATGTCCACATCACCTGTCTTCATAGGAGGAAAGGGAAAGCTCAGAATTGGATATGAGTTTGGAGTTGTAAATGGACTGGACTAAGTCTGGGTATCCAAAAGTTCCTGGAGAAGTAGGAGGTACCTAACATGTAGTTAACACACAGGAGAGAAGAGATCCATCAAAGGATTTTTAATCAGAGATTGGAAAAAAAAGTTGTTTCAGGTTTATATCTCATAGAAGTAAGAATCAATATACCTCTGTGAGAGTGCATACACCCCTTCTTGCTTTAGTCTGTGGGAGTCAGCACGTCCTTCCTTATCTTGATATTCTGTTCTGCAGCCTTGCCTCACAGCAAAAGTTGCCATGGGAGTCATGTGCCTTTTCACACTTCATGGTTCCAAGTTATAGTACAGTTTCTAGCTGTGCAAGTTCTGGTTGAGGTTAGGAATGATGGTCTAGCTGTACTCTGCCTTGTTTCTTTGTAGAAACCCATCTCAGTACTATCTTTCCCAGAGAGTAAGTAATGAGAAAAACTGGCGGATGTATTTTATCTAACTGTGAATGGTTTATCATTATAATTTACATTTTACTCTGTGCTTTGTCTTGCGACCAACCACAATAAATCCATAAGCAACCTTTTTCTTCTCAGTTATACATAAGGTATGTTATGTGTTAAGATAAGAAAAAGATTTCATGGTATTGTCTCCAAGTCTGACACCTAATTTGCCTAGCAAGGAGCCTTATTGCCTGGCTCTCTTGCATTTTTTCTCTTGGGCTTCGATATCTGAATGCTGGAAGGTTTTATACTCTCATTTTTGTATTTTTTCTTATTGACAGAGAAAAAAGAACAAAGCTGAGATGTTTTGCTTTCTCACTGCCACCCATCAGCAGGACACTATTTGTCCTCAAAGAAGATCTATTCTTCCCTTGTTCTTTTCTCATTTCTGACCATGTCAAAAAGCTTTGTTGCTGCAGTCTTGAACTGTCTTCCCAATCAGCTCATTATGGCTTTAGCCTTTCTGTGACAGCTTTTACAGAATGATACCGTACATTAATTTTTATCCTTTGATATTTACCCTGTTTATTTTTATTCTTTGATATATAAAATCCAAAGATTTTGGAATTGTTCTATAACTACATTGTTTTTGCTTTTCTTGTATAACTTGTTTTGCTTACCTAAGTAGCCATTTTACAGCCAGGGTTTCTTGTTTAAATGCCTAACCTTGGCCATATCATCTTTGAAAGCCTCAGACCCTGACCACATTTGCCTGCCTATCTGTCTTAAAATGCTACTATTACTTTCTGGAAAATTAGAATTGCATATGGAAACAGCTTGATTTAGGGTATGGATTTTAATAAATAAGCATATGTAATGCAGTTTTGCAAAATAATTGTCACTCACCAGATTTGTAAAAATGTGTCAGTGCCTCCTGTTCCTGAGTCTTCTGGTCCCCACCTCATATTCTCTGCCTCTTTTGGCTAAGAGGAGACCCACACACAGTTCTTTGGGTACTGTGGTTTGATACAAGAAAAATCTTGCAGGGGACAAAGAAAATTGTCAAAATTTAAAGATAGAGAATGGACTACAGATACTTAAGCAGGAAACTGATATTATAATCATTTTTTTTGAGCAAGTTTATATCAGCAGTTTGGAACATGATCAATTGTGGGTGGGATTGGAAAGACAATGGAGGCAAGGAGAGTAACCCCTGGGAGGGACATGTGAGGTGAAGGAGCCTGTGGTGGAGCGGGTGACTGAGGAAAAAGAGAGAGGCCATGACTTATTTATTTTATAACTGGATAAGATATGAAACATACAGCACAGGGAATATGGTCATAATATTGTAATAACATTTTTTATGCTTATTTATTTGTTTTGAGGGAGAGATGGAGCGAGCATGAGTGGGTGAGGGGCAGAGAGAAAGGGAGAGAGAGAATCCCAAGCAGACTCTGCACTGTCAGCGCAGATCCCCATGTGGGGATGGATCTCATGAACCGTGAGATCATGACCTGAGCTGAAATCAAGAGTTGGACACTGAACAGACTAAGCCACCCAGGCGCCCTGTAATAACATTTTTTGGTGACATATGGTGACTATACTTCTCGTGGTGAGTGTTAAATAAGGTAATTGTTGAATCAGTATCTTGCGCACCTGAAATTAACATTGGATGTTAATTATATCCGAATAAAATATAGGAAAGAAAAAGAGAGAGAGAGGCCAATCTAAGGCAGTGATAGAGCTGCAAGGAGGGGACCATTGCATGACTGTCAGAGACACAGAGGAAAGAAAAGTAAATGCAATTTCAAAGTCTGGAGAGAGCCATATCAGAGAGATGAGGATTATTGGGAGGGTGTGTTTAAAGACGATGAAGAGACAAAGAGCAATTTTAGTTTCATAGGTCAATAAAACATGTTTCTGATGTATCTGTTAGTACATGTTTCATTCAGCCAGTATTTTTTATTCCAATCCCTCCTTTTATATTCATCATGCTTCTCATATTCAGTAACACAGTATGTTAGAATACTCCATCCATTATCCATCATGTGGAGAAAAGTTTACTCTATCATTTTTTTATGATGTGAAGTTCTTCTCAATCATAAATAGTTTATTTATTTGTTTGTTTATTTATTTATTTATTTATTTATTAAATGAAATTTATTGTCAAATTGGTTTCCATACAACACCCAGTGCTCATCCCAACAGGTGCCCTCCTCAATACCCATCACCCTCCCACCCCTCCCTCCCACCCCCTATAAACCCTCAGTTTGTTCTCAGTTTTCAGGAGTCTCTTATGTTTTGGCTCCCTCCCTTTCTAACCATTTTTCTTTAAATAGTTTATTTTAGACTCAGTGATGGAAAACATAAGACCACATATAAGAAATGAAAAAGGATGAGAGAAATTGAATAAAGGAAGCAAAAAAGTAAAATTATTTATCCTCAAAGATTCTACCTCTTGGGAGAAGACCAAAGAGGGTTGAAGAAGATTGTAATCCATTGCCGTTGTAGTAGTTCCAATTTTTAGGCAAATGTGAATTTGAATTGCAGACTTTCCTCTGAAATTATCTATATGTGAGTGAATACTGGAGAGACATTAATAAAATTATGGCTTTAATTGAATGGGAAGGATTCAAATGGAGATTTTGTTTATAATAAAGTCAATTTAATATAACTAACCTGACAAACAAATATCAACAAGGACCATAAATGTCAGTAAATGTAAAAGAACATGTAAAATTTCTAATTTTTGTCAGAATCTGTATAATAGTTAACATCTTTCAATTATGACAGAATATGGT
Source organism: Lynx canadensis (assembly GCF_007474595.2). Classification (NCBI taxonomy): domain Eukaryota; kingdom Metazoa; phylum Chordata; class Mammalia; order Carnivora; family Felidae; genus Lynx; species Lynx canadensis. The sequence goes on along the minus strand of NC_044306.2, from coordinate 119,406,912 downwards.
AATTCTGTGAAATTTCAATTATGACAGAATATGGTAAACTCTGTGAAAACAAATGACAATAAACAAAAACAGCAAAGACAAACAAAAAAACAAGTTCACACTTTTTATTATATATATTACACTTTAAAACATTCAAAACTGAATGTAGAAATCCTATGTTCCTTTTCATCAGCATGTTCTATGTTAAGTGATTAAGAACCTTCTTGGACAATAAGAATTAGAAGGGTCATTCCTGCCCTTCAGGACAGTTGTTCAAATGCTATTCCATTGATTCTAATTCCATCACAATTTCTTGGGGCTTATTAAGTAAGGAGATCACTGGATGCTACCACAGATCTATTAAATCAGAATTTGGAGTTTAAGACTAGGAATCTGCATCTTTAATAAGTGTTTTGGACAATTCCTATGCTCCCTTATATTTGAGAAACTTTGTTTCAGAAATCCACAATATCTAACATAAGCAATGATTAACATAAATGAAAAGGCCATAGTGAAAAAAATCATTTTACAGAAATCTTTTTATTACATTCATAGGTTAGCCCATGAATGAACCCATAGTAGATGCTTAATATTTGTAATTAATTAGATAGTTTATGTGTTAGAATACTGAATTACCATGGTGATCTAGGCATTTGCAATCTTTAAAGCAACATCTTTAACTGTTTTTGATTACAGAGAAAGCAAACACTTGTTACTTTTTATTTTTGCAAAGTGCCATACACAAGTTTATTTTTCGTGATTTTAAAATGATGAAAAATAAAACATTGAGAGATCTTGTGGGAGAAGAAATACATGTAGGTCCTAAAATACGCTTAAGATTGACTTTTTAAAAAATGAAGAAAATCCATAATCTACCCAAAGTTTGTTCTATGCTCACTGGCATTATCTTTAATCTCACAAAATACTTTACCCACTGGAAAAGAGAGGGCAACGGATGTAATAAATAATCCATTAATCATTTAGTTGAAACTCCTAAAATCCAACTGGGGCTGATTTTACTCTGATAAAATGAAATAAAAATTGATCCAATTTGTTAAAGCCTTATGCCTGTTAGGAACACATTCGGCTGAAAACAGAGGCTTAATCAAGATTTATTTTTCTCACAAACCAAATCTCTAGGTAGATGAGGGCTGGTGTTAGGTCAACTTCTTTTCAGTGACATCCGGAATCCATGCTCTCTGTACAAGTCTCTAATATGTCTATTCCTCCCTCTCAGCTTCCTTTTAAAAACTTTTTTTTAACTCAAAAAAGTTTTTTTAATTTCAGTGTAGTTGATACATAGTGTTACGTTAGTTTCAGGTGTACAACATAGTGATTCAACAAGTTTACATGTTACACTATGCTCACCACAAGTGTAGCTACCATCTGTCACCATACAATGTTACTACAGTATCATTGACTATATTCTCTATGCTGTACCTTTTATTGCCATGACTTATTCATTCCATAACTGGAAGCCTGTATCTCCCTCTCTCCTTCTCACCTACTTTGCTCACCTTCCTCTGGCAACAATCACTTCTTTATATTTATGGGTCTGATTCTGCTTTTGTTTTATTTGTTGTTTTTTTTTTTTTTTTTTAGTTTTGCTGTGTTTAGTTTTCTCAATACCAATGAAATCATATGGTATTTGTCTTTCTTTGACTTATTCCACTTAGCATAATAGTCCATCCTCAGCTTCCTTTTTTGACTTTAGTACTCAAGGTGGCTGCTGCAACCCTTGCCTTTATGCCAATATACAAGGAGGAAAGAAGGGAGGAAGGGGTAGTGCTATCTATTGCCTTTTTTCTTTTTTAATGTCAGTAAACAAAAACAAAATCTTTCCCAGAAACTGTTTGCTTGATTTCCCTTTTTGACCCATAGCTCTTTGGCTAGAACTTGGTCACATGACAACATATTACTGTGCGTCTGGGAAAATGGGCATCTAGCCTTTGGGTTCGATAGTAGGCAGCAGTAGGAAGGACAGTTGGGAAATGACTTTTGAGTTGGCCAAAAAACAGTGTCTGATACAACCTATTCTAATTCCTAGTGTCCCTAAGCCTGGACACTTCAAGAGTAAGTTTACTGGAAGTTTTAGTATTAAAAAGGCTTAACTACCATGTAGAGTTTCCTGAAGTTCTTTCAAGATCTTGCTTCTGTAACATTGGTGTGCATTATGGCCTTGCATGTCATGTTTCCTAAACTTTGTCTTATTCCCTCTCCTTTCTTCATCATCCTGACCCTGGAAAGCAATGTGGGTTGGTGGTGGGGAGTGCTGGCTCTCGAGGCAGATGGCCAGGGTTTGAGTCCTGGCTGGGCTACTTACTAGCTGTGCATTCTTGAACTAGTTATTTAACCTCTGTGGGGCTTCATATCCTCATTTTTCAAGTGAATTGCTATAAAAATTAAATGATATAACCACATGAAACTACTTATTCTATGCTAAGCATATGCTAAGTGCTTGATAAATGTTATTATTATTAATTTATTACTTTGATTTATCTCCAAATCTTACCAATGTATATAATCACAATGCTTGTTATATACAAGTAGCTTGGCTAAAATAAATAAATAAATAAATAAATAAATAAATAAATAAATAGAAGTAGTTCAGCTAAGAATTCCCTTTTAGTTCCCTTCTTTTTGTATAAATGATGCATTTTTATGTAATGGTGTGTGTGTATTACGTTTGTGTGATTTCCGGGGGCTACAGCTGAAATCTTTCCTGGGAAATGTCATAAGCCCCAGGATTAATGCCTCTTTGAAAAAAATTACTAAAGTGGCCTGTATTTGTAAAAACACATTTCTAAGATCTTTATGTTGTCTTTCATTAAAACATCTGCTTTGGCAGAAAATGATAAAAAGTGGAAGTGTCATCAAGAGGCAACAGTATCAGCTTATAAAAGGAAGTGCCTTCCTCCACCTTACCACGTAGGCTGTGAGGATCCCAGGTCCTGAGTAGAGCAGCTGCTGATGGCTGGAAGCTGATTTTCATGTTCTCTTTTCTCCACTGGGAAGATTAGTTACTGAAAAGCTCTTTGTGAAAGTGTCTAAGAATAAAAGATTGCCTCATCTTAAAAAATAATAGTAATAAAAAATTTAGCTAACATTATTTTTCTTGACATATAACCTACAGGGACACTGGGAATGAGAAGACACTGTGGCAGACACAGTTTTTGGCTCACTTAAAAGTCATTTCCCAGTCGTCCTTCTTATTACTGCCTACTATAGAATCCAAAAGTTAGATACTCATTTTTCCAGACTCATGTTATTTCTCTTGCCATATAACATGCACGCTCTCTATTTTTTGTCAGAGCTTTCCTGACTGTTTATTTCTGGGAAGTAGGTATCAATAGAAGATAAAAAGGTACCCCAAGAATATTTTTTCAAGAGCAAAGCACATGGTTTAGGGAGAAGAACAATATGGCTGAGAAATGGTTGGTAGGACACTTGAAGGTGAATGTACCTCAGTGGGAAGAAAGATTCCAATTAAAAATGTGGAGGCAATTCTGAAGTAAACTATTAACTTGTTTACAGTTTCACTTCAGTTTTGATTTCATCTTTGGATTGAGACATAGTCACTTTAAAATTTATGGAATGTTCTTTCTTTGCCTTTGGTATTTCAGTAATTGAAGTTAATCTTTTTGAAGGAGGTCTCAGTTGGATTGTTGTAAGATTGAAAAAATCATTAAGAGAAAATTAATAAAAGAAAATACTTTAGGTTGAGTAACACAGATATTCTAGTCTTAGCCCCCGCAATATGACCCAATAGACAGAACAAGCTCTGGAAAAACAGGGAGTATGAGCCAAATGTTCAGCTTCTCTCATTAAAAAACAGGATTATGCAACAGTATAGACTTTGCAAGGCTATTGTTTTAAGAAGGAATTAAACAGAATTTGTTTATTCAGCCTGGAGGGCTCAGCTAATAGATGTCCCCTGAAATGTGGAAGAAATCTCCTTGTTTGTTACAAAAGCTTAGCCAGAGATTGGAGTCTGAATGAGGGGGAGGAAAAAGAAAGTGAAGAGAAGAAGCAATAGCTCTAGGATGAAAGTAAAGCTGTAGGACTTTTGCATCCTGATTTCCCTTCTCTGGGTTTTTGTTTTCTAAGGGATTGATGCAAGGCAGAGACCTCCCATAAGTAAGGAGTATGGCAAGAGCAGAACTTTTTTTTTTTTTTTTTTACACCTGCTTTCCCGTTTGTGGAATGACATTCCAACTTGTCCATAGTGCAACATTATTTAGAGTGAAAGGAATCACACTGAGACAACTGGCAAAAATTACAATTTTCTGGACAACAGATATACCTACTTTGTACCGAGAAGATGCACATAACCAACACAGATAGCACTTCTGTGTGTCATGTACCCTGAGAGGAGAGCCAGCCAGCCTGTTACTAGGAAGCTTCTGGGGAGGTTAAGGTGATCCACAGTAGAGGCAGGTAGAAAACTCTAGGCTGGGAGACTGGAGGAAGTAAATGGTAATCACTCCAAGGTTGGCAGCCTATGAAGACAGCATAAATCAAAGAGCCAACCATGATTTTTCCAGAGGTAGCTGGATTATCAGAGTCTATTAGACTGTAGTGACCAGAAGATGAAGGACATTGAAATGAAGGGTGTCCTTGCTTGCTCTTCCACAAGGATGTGTGAGACATATTTTCCCTCTTATATCCCTGGAGGTCCAGTTAGGGAGGGAAACAGGCAATGGGGTGGCTATATGGGAGGTTAAATATTTTTATTAATAAAATATTAATAGAGAAATCACATGGCCTTTTAAGGTGTGGGGTGGGAGTAAATTTAAACTAGATACAAATTTAGTTGAGTTTCTATTTCATGGACAGATCAGTTATGAACAAAAATAAGGGAGCTGTATCTCTGCAAAGCTAAGTTCTATGAATTATGTGACCCTTCTTGCTATAATTAAATAACTATGCTATTTACTGATAGGGGCCAGAGATCCCCTCCTTCTGTATTTCTTCCAAAAACTCTTAGTAATATTATCAATTTATTTAATCATTCCCTGGGATCAGTAGTTCTTATAGACTATCTGATATGAATGGTCCTAAGAAACCTACAAAGTAGGCATGATTATCCTACTTTATCAGTAAGTTAGTTAAGGCTAATAGAAATTGAAGGGCTTGATTTAGTACATCTAGCTAATAAGTAATAGAACTTGGATTTAGACCAGGCTAAAAACTTAAATGGCACGCATACTACCTTTTATGCTAAGTTGCCTTATTTTATTAATAAGTAGATTAGAATTGATGCATTAAGCTCTTGACTTCTAATCTCTTCTTTGTGATTTTAAACCATGACTTAAAATTGATTAATTACTGAACTTTTTACATGCTTATAATACATATTCTCAGGTAGATTTAAAATTATTTGGTGTTTTCTTCTTGATTGTCCCATGTCTGTGTTTCTTGCATTATTGTTGTCTTTAGAATTACACATTTATTGGGGCACATGGGTGGCTCAGTTGGTTAATGTCTGACTCTTGGTTTCCTGTCAGGTCATGATTTCATGGTTTGTGAGTTTGAGCCTGGGCATGGGGCTCTGTGCTGTGTCAGTGGGGAGCCTGCTTGGAATTCTGTCTCCCTCTCTCTCTGCCCCTCCCTCACTTGCTTTCTATCTTTCCTTCAAAATAAATAAAAATAAACTTAAAAAGATTTAGAATTACACATATATTCAGTAAGTATTTATGGAACACCTATTATATGCCAAGAACTATTTTATGTTTGGGATATATTAATAAAACCCTTGGAGACAATCCTTATTCCCTTGGAACTTGCATTCTGTTGATGAAGATGAAAAATAAACAAAATGATTAAGGAAATTATAAGATCTAGTGGAAGATGGTAAGTTTGATGCACAAAAATGTAAAGCTGGGTAAATGGAATTGGGAATGCGAATGGTTTGCTATTTTAGGGAAGATGAGAAGAATAGATCCATTGAGAAAAAAATTCACCAGAGAATAGCCTGAGGGAGTGACTTGTATTTGGTCAGAGGAAGAGCAGTTCATGTGGGGGAATACAGTCAGTGTAAGGAAAATTGGCAGTGTGGCCAGAGAAGAATAAATAAGATAAATTCAGAGAACAGTTGGACTACTGTTGAACAGATCTAATAGGAACTTGAGGGTCATTGCAAGAAACTTAAGATTGTAATAAGGCTTTTAAATAACTTCTATTCCTTCTTAACATCCAGTGTCGCTCTAAGCACATACTTCTTTTTACTGGCAGATGGTATCTTTACTCTTTAAAGTTCTTTACTAGAGGATTGTGATATCCAGACACATTATGTTTACATTTTTGTTGATGGACCATAATCTATTATAGATCCTTCTATTAGAAGTTTCGTGGTTTGTCTACTTATGAAGTGATTTTTAGTTGCTAATCCACTGGGAGTCACAGGATTCTCCCTACCATCTCTATTTGGTGTGCATCAACTTTTTTTTTTTTTTTAAACCATCATAAACCTCCAGATCAGGTAACATCATGGACATACGGGACATACATTTCAAGAGTTGTTACTGTTGTGGTTGTTCATTTCTTTTCTTTCTTTCCATGTTTAAAATTGTGCTAAGTGATTGGGAGGAAGGAGTTAATAAGGCAGCTTTATTGTCTATGTCACCTGGCTCCCAGGGAGAAAGGACTGGCGATATTTGGTAGCAAGAAAAGCCTTATCTTGAAAATGCCTTCAGCATAATGTCTAAGTGAAGGAAAATTAAACTAAGATTAGGAACTTGGCACCCTGGAGCATGTCTCCTAAACTATGGAAGCCTCTGGGGCATAAAATGAAAATGTTTTAAATTGGGTATTCCCACTGTTGAAGACCCTGTGAACCTCCCCTAGAAACCTTATCCATTCTTGACCACGAAGGTGGCCCTGATCTACCAAGGGGGTACCTGGGGAGCCACACTTGATGTCTTCTTTTCTCTGTCTTATCCTTTTAATTGATATTACTTATTTGGGTGTAATACAGGTTAAAAATCTCTAATTCATGTTCGTCTAATCTGGCAACCCAACCTGTTAGCTCAGTATTAGAAAGTGAAAATCTTCAAAAAATATTATTCATAAGAAAGGACCAAATTTACCGCAGGTTCATAAGATTGTGTTTTTTGTAAATCTAGGGGAACATCAAAGGGAGCAAGCATCTTTTGAATATCATTATTTGGGGAAAAATGAGCTCTAAATATTTTGAGAGGGGTCTAAAGATGAGTGGCATGTCACTAAGAGGTAAGAAAACAAATATTTAGCAAATGCAGAGGTAAGAATGTACATATTGTTCTTTCATATTTGATAGTTGGGAACTATTAGCTCGTTTGAGAAATTCTGCAAGTTGTTTGAAACTTTTGAAATTTCTTTTCTGAAAATTGTTTTGGGAAATATATTTTTTAAAAAATGTCTCTGAATGCAGCACATATTTATTCTTTGGAGTTGTGCTTTATTCTTGGAAAAACTTAGAAGCTACCTAGAAATAAGTGCTATAAATAAGGTAGTTATTTGAGGATTTAAAAAATATGTGACTATAGTTACTGACTCATTTTCTTGAATGCTTTATAAACTAAATGTAAAGATAACTCTCTAAGTGAAATACAAAACTACCTGATCAAAATAGCTTCATTGGAATAAATTATGCTTTCCCAAGATGATTGCTTGAAGGACAACACTAATGTGGATGTTTCTCTCCTGATCACGTACCCTGATCATCCTATTTAAAATACCTACTTTGATAACTGTATTTAAAATAGTTATTTTTAATCAAGGTCTTTGTTCAATAGATGTTTTTCCCTATGGCATTGTTAATCATTGCTATTTATGGAGATCAGAACTCTATTAAAATTATATATTTTAATTTTATCTTAATAACAGTGGGTATGAATGAGAGCAAAAGACTGCAAATTTCTTAATATGGATTTGAGGGAATAATATTGGGTTTTTATTAGCAGCCTAGTGAAACTCTATTGCATTTATCACAAAAAACCCTACAAATACCTTTTACAAATAGCTAATTACAAGAAATAACATTTTTGCAGACTTTCTTCTGTGTAACACAAAAAATTTGCTTATTCTCTTTACCTACATCTAAACACTATGATTTAGTTTCTGCTGAAGTGATGATTTCTTTTCTAACAAAAAAGGAAGGAGTAACTTAGAAAAGTTGAGATGAGCTAACTAGTCCTAAAAACTGAAAAGTACTTGTTCTGCTTCATGCTGTGAGTGAAGTAATTATGTGTGTGTGTGCACGCGCGCGTGTGTGTGTATACATGGATATTACACACACACAATTTTTAACCCAAATATTATAAGATCAAATAAGAAAAAGTATTGGTGTGTCAGTTGGCATCCTCTAAGACAGTAAGACAGAATTAGCAGTCCAAGAGGCTTAATGGCAGAAATGCCTGTGAGAGGGAGGAAGACATATTTTGACAGCTGCCAAAAGAAAAGAAGATGGAGCATGATTGGACAGGACAGCTTCAGGTGATGATGCAGATGTGACAGAGCCATGGCCAAACCAACAAGGAGCTCTCCATCAAAGATCGCTGATAGGGGAGTCTGGTGTTAGACAGAAATAACCAGGCTTTAGTACTTACACCATGCTCAATCGTTGGCTATTGGCCGTTGGCAAAGAGTGTGACCTCCACTCATAATCTGTGGTGGACACTGAAGGCACTAACACTGGGAGCTATCAGTAACTGGACTCCTTGCTCCTGAATGGCGAGCTCTTTCTTGAAGATTGATTGAAATAGCACATCTTCATGGCTGCCTCAGTGAGGGCAAGTGCATGCACGTGTGTGTGTGTGTGTGTGTGTGTGTGTGTGTGTGTGTACACCAGTACTGTCAAATGAGAGTAGATACATGAAAGTCCTTTATTATTTAGAGCCTACTATTTTGTAAGATATTCTAGTGTTACAACCCATATAGATTTTATAAGCCTGCCTGTCTTTCCTTGGAAAAACTACATGTGTTGGCTTGACTTGGGGCAATTTAAAAGATTACTGAAATAGCCCATACACTTGACCAATGACAACAGTTCTTTCTGTGAGGACTAGGAGGACTTGAAGACCAGGAATGGGATGGGAATGGACGTGCTGAAATCCAGTGCCACACCACAGATCCAATGTAATCATGTCCTCACACTCATTTTCCTCTTCATATTCAGTATACAAGACATGAAGAAGGGAAAACGCAAGGGAGTTAGCAGAGGGTTGTCTGGAATAAATAGTTTATTGTTCAGAGGTAAGAAAATAAAATAATAACCTTTGAAAGAACTGGATTGTGGTCTTTATTTCCTTGATCATTGGCTTACACCCACCAGCATTTAAATGGAAGCAGATTATCAACCCTAGAAGAAACATTGTCATCATATATTACTAACCCTTATTTTATCAATATTTATTTTTATTTTATGAATATTTTATGAAAAATTCAGTATGTTAAAAACTCTGTAGCACCAATAATTGTATAAAAGATGGGTCAATATAATAAAAAGGTAGGGGTACAGCTGGTAGAGAGCTTATAGGTCAGAAAATATTTTTAACTGATTTTCACACACTTCTGCTGATTTGTTTTGTGCCCATGGAAAGAGAAGTGAAAAAAGCATATGTAACACATTTTGATGCAAAACACAGAAATACAATGGATTTACAGATATTTTTCTTTGAGAAATCTGTACCTTCGTGTTCTCACCAAAGGGATGTTGGTATCATTTTAAATGTCATTTTTGAAATGGAGCTGGTGCACAATTAAATAGATATTTTACAGGGTCTAAAGTGGTTTATAGACCTACAGTGTTCAGAATATATCAATTAACCAAGAGGTATTAATTTGGTACCTACTCTATGACTCAGAATTTGGAATGGCATTGTGTAACACACATAAGACAAATAAGATAAAGCCTTTAACCACCATGAACATCTAATCTATTTGAAGAGATGAGAAGAATGCACAAAATACAGGGAAAGACATAACACAATATATATTCAAGGGCTTACCTGTGTAGCATTTCTAAGCATAATGGTGGCTTAGAGATGGGTGAGTTGAATGCAGTTAGTTATAGAAAATTTATGGAGAAAGTTGGATGCAAGGTCGACATTACAAAATGGGTACGTTTGAAACAAAGGAAAACCACAAGCATGTATTCTAAGCATGGTTGGAAACGTCAGTTGGTATCATTGTGGTTTATACACATAGGGAGAATAATCTGATTTGGCTGGATAACTTATGTTGTGAGCAAGAGAGAAGTAATATGAAATAATTGGACTCTAAAGCCCAGATTCTGGAGGCCCTGGGCTTACACATGGCGTAAAAGGCAATAAGGAATCATATAATAACAAAATGTAATTGGGCTAAGTTTTAGTATTATCAGCCCAAGTATAATTGCTGAGGATTTCCCTTCCATTCCACCACGTCTCTGAGGAGTCACCCCATTGTTTTGGGAAACATGAATGTTCTAGACTGTTGAAAATGGTTAGTCCACAGTGGAGGGTTTGGATGGGACTCAGTGAATTCCTGCCTTTTAGAGAGTGTCATTTCTGCTGATAGTTCTGTTGGAGACATGCAGACAGCTCTCAGAGGAAGGCCCTCATCAGGCAGCTACAAACAGCATACCTCACGGCCTCACGGGGTTCCTTATCACGGGGTTGGGCAGTAGGCTTGCCTCGGCTCCCTGTTGCTGGTGCTGGACCTTGACTGGCAGGGTCTAAATGTGATTCCCCTCCTCTCTGGAGTCCCAGGTCTTATCTTCAGCATCTCATTCCAAGCTCCATAGATATCCTACAAATTACTGTGCTTTTGAGTTTTCCCCTCGTGAGTCCTGTTGATTCTTATTAGTCTTACATTGAGTAGAATAGTCAGGGTTATCCTCTTGTCTTTTTTGAATCTATTTTTATGGCATGAACTCTGTGTGTTGCTTCTTTCTGGACCTTTCTTTCTGATTCTCAAGAGTTTTTACTTCATAATAATCTCGCTTCCTATAAATCAAAAACATTGTTTTGTTTTTGTTTTTGTTATGGGTTCAAGAGCTTCAGTTAAATAAACAACAAGAACGAAAATTGAATATTAGTAGTTTCTTATAATATTTAAAACTGCTTCACAGTTCTAATCTCATTTAGGCAAAGGAAATGCTTCTCATTGAGGAATTACAGGTGAGGAAATAAGATAAAAAGTGTATTATTTAAATTTATTATCTCACTATAATAATAATAATATTTAATATTGATTAATCACTTAGTCTATGTCAGAACCTGGGACAATACTTGTGGAGTACCTCAGTTTGACTAAATGATTAATTATTTGACTCATACATATAGTTTTAAGGGGTTTGCACTTGAAATTACATATTTTATGAGTAAGATAGTAGACCTCTGAGAAGTTAACTTATCTTTCCAAGCTTATAGCACTAGTAAATCACTGGCGAAGTTCAGATTCCAAGGTAGGAAGTCTAACTGCAGAGCCTGTACTTTTACTGGCTGTGCTCTCAAAATATTTTCTTTATCAAGGGATTAACATAATTACAAAAGCAGTCTTAGAAGATTAGTCTGGCATCTGCATAAGAGCCTAGAGAGAGGATTATTAGTTTGGAGGTTATTTTAAGAACTGCAGGCATGAACTGAAGAGGATGTCTTAGATGTTTAGCCCTAGTGGACTAGGGTAAAGTAAGCAACATTAAGGGTAGAGGATTTAAGACTAGTAGTTTGAGAAACTACCAGGAAAATATAGAGTATACTCTAGAAGTGTTTTTTAAACTTCCTTGACCACAAAGTTACCTGGAAGACTTGTAAAAAAATTACAGAATCCTGAGCTCCACCCAATTGGTCTGTCCGAAGCAGATTTTCCAAAGGAATATCCTTTTGAAAATGAGGGTGCCAGATGATTTTTGTGATCAGATAAATTGGAGAAGACATTCTAGAAAATGTCTTGCAATTTTTTTTCTATAGAAGCTATGTATTACATAATTATGGTGGCTTTTCTTAACTCCCTGACACAATTTACTTTTTTACAGTTATTTCCTGATGTACAAAGTGGTCTAGGCCCAAGCCGTTAAAGGTTTTCAGTTCAACTAGTAAATCATCCAGGTGATTTCAGGTTTTATTGCCACTGAATTATTGTTCACAGTAGCACACTGTATTGATTTTGTGCCATCTGACACATGGTATGAAGTCACATGCCATAATTCATTCAGCCCTTTAATACTGACAAAGAGGAAGGTGAAATGTGATCTCCTGATCCATGTATGTTTCAAAGAGCTTGTTTCATCACTCAAGTCAGCCAATTGTAAAATAGAATGGGGTGATCTTTCATGTAATTTTCCTGGTTCCTTCTGTGGATTGTCAATCAAAGTTCCCTATTCCTTGTGGGCTCAAGCTTTTAAGGTCCAGGTTTAGAATTCAATTTTTAAGTTGTGCTCAGCTTTGAAACAATGCATATTTTACACTGAAAATTCTTTTTAGTCTTTATAATGGCTGGAGAAATGAATGTAATAAGCAGTTTGACAGTAAATAATAACAGAATGTGTAATCTTTTTTACATACAAATTCCCTCATCAATGTTACTTTTAATGGTTGCTAAGTATTTGGGAGTAGATATTTTTAGTTCAGAATTCATCAAGTGAATTATCAGGTATACTCCAGTAGTCCACTAAAGATGAGAAGTCTTTTGTTTCCCCCCACACACTTACAAACACAGAGAGTTATTGTTGTTTGTCTATTTCCCAGATATTTTTAGTATTAATAAAAAAACTCAGAGAGGTCTGCAGACATGTAAGTACAAGGTTCTTCCTCTAAAACAGCACACATTACCCCTCTAGAGGCCAATATTATGTCTAGTGCAAGTCTATTTTGAACCAGCGGTGTTGAATTCCATGAAATTCTTGGTTGAGGAGTTCTCTGGCCTTAGTGGCATTGTCTAAATCACCTACTATTTTCTCAGAATTCCCATAGTATAGTTACCATTTCAGTTCTGGTATCAGAGCCTAGTCTTCTCCTTCTTGAGTTAAATTACTTACTGATCCCTTTTTCCTAGAAGACACATGAATGTGCCAAAATGGACCCTGGATAATGTCAGAAACGATCTTAAAAGCAGGCGTTAGTGTGCTAAGACAGTGGGTTCCTGTCCATTTGTAGGTAATAGCGAGTAGGCTTTTATACCACATATCCAATACCAATCATTAAGGGACATCCAGTGATTTATCTTTGGGAAAAATGCCCCTCTGGAATTGGCAGCTAATACTATAACATTTTGGCACCATTCATCAAGAATGGATTGGCACCAGATTGTGATTTATAGTATCAAGATCATTAGATGGATCTAAAGCAAAAGAAAGGTAATATATTTTCCTTGTAAGACCCATGAAAGTGATCCAAATACATATCACCTATATCCTAATCCTCTCCAAATTCTATTTCTGTGGAAGTTCCACTGTAAGGGCTTGCTTTCACAAAAAGTCTCTGGATCTTATTTCAGTAGAAGCAAGAACCTCCTTTTCTATGTATGAAATGATAGGAGGTTTTAGATTTCAGGATGCCTGGATAGGTTTGGTGTTTCCCATGTAAATAATCATCCAAAGAATGAGTTTGCATACTCAGGAAATCAGCTTGTTTATTATAAGGAACTGGAACCAAAGGAAGCTGGATAATTTCCAAAGTGAAATGTGTACAAACCTCATAGTCAATTTGATTGAATACTTTAAAAATATTATTATTAACATGTAGTTGACATACGATGTCATAATTATTTTCAGTGTACAACATAGTGATTTGACAATCAGTGCTCACCGTGATAAGCATGGTCACCATCTGTCACGATACAGCCTTATCACAATATTGTTGACTATATTCCCTATGCCATACTTTTCATCCCTGTGACTTATTTATTTAAAAATTTTTAAAACTTTATTTTGAGAGAGAGAGAGTTTGTATGCAAGTGGGGGAGGGGCAGAAAGAGAGGGAGAGAGATAATCCCAAGCAGGCTCTGCAAGTGCGGAGCCTGACATGGGGCTTGATCTCACGACCATGAGATCATGACCTGGGCTGAAATCAAGAGTCTAAGAGTTAGTGTTCAACCTACTGAGATAACCAGACACCCCAATATAACTAGAAGTTTGTACCTCTCAGTCTCCTTCACCTATTTCAGTTGAATGCTTTATAGCTAGTTTGTGGCAAAATTACAGCCAGTTATTGGACTCATACCACAGAGTGACAGTGACTGACAGTACAGACAACAATCTTAAATATTAAAAATAGGGGGCTTATAGGGGCGCCTGGGTGGCTCAGTCGGTTGGGCGACCGACTTCGGCTCAGGTCATGATCTTGCGGTCCGTGAGTTCAAGCCCCGCGTCGGGCTCTGTGCTGACCGCTCAGAGCCTGGAGCCTGTTTCAGATTCTGTGTCTTCTTCTCTCTCTGACCTTCCCCCATTCATGCTCTGTCTCTCTCTGTCTCTAAAATGAATAAACGTTAAAAAAAAATTAAAAAAAAAATAGGGGACTTATAAGCCACATAGTTAAAAATGGCCATATGCCAGCAAGAGGAAGGAAAGTAATAAAGAGAAGAATGCAGATTAAAAAGTGACAACCTGTGGTATTGTTCTGTGCATCTTGGGTGAAAGCTATCTACATCTGAAGACGGACTGTTTTGGATTCCTGAGAAGTCTCAGCTGGAGATCTTCAATAGGATTGGTCTTCCAGTGTTTGAAGATGGTTTATGTCTCTTTGGTTGGGGGATATGTGTCCAAGAATCAGTTATTTAAGTGTTTCACTGCTGTGCTAGTTGTTACCAATACCTGATAGGGTCCTTGTAGTTCAGATTGTGACACAGTCTTTTGTTAAACACAAAACTCTGACTTGTAGCTGAGGCTTTAGGGAAGTATAGTCAAACAAATAGTGTTTGTAGATGACAGAGACTTAACATGGCTGTGGTCATTACTTATAATTTTCAAAAGTGAAGGATCTGATGAGAGTTCATTACAAAAATGCAACTGACAAGGGAATTGGTTATTTCTGTGACATGCAAAATAAACATAATAAAGACAATCTTAAAGTTTTAGACAAAATGTCTATAAGCATAATGATTAAGCATGAAGAATGTTTTAATAGATAATGAATGTTACATCTTATTTAAAAAATAGCAAATGTATTCTTTATAGAGGAAAATATCTTGAAATGTAACATATAATTAACCAGAGACATAATATACATATATCATATCAAGACTATGCTAAGCAGATAACAAATTTGGTAAGTCTGGAGTAGGTCTTTAAAAAACCCTCTATTTAAAAAGAACTCTGTGGATAAGTTTGATGTGCATCCTGTATTAAAAAGCACCGTCCTAGAAAGTGCTAGATTCAAATTAAAGAAGTAAGAATATGACAAAGCTAACATTTTTTCTTTAAATGTTTATTTTTGAGAGCAACAGAGACAGAATGTGAGTGGGTTAGGGGCAGAGATAGAGGGAGACACAGAATCCAAAGCAGGCTCCAGGCTCCGAGCTGTCAGCACAGAGGCCGACGCAGGGCTCAAACCCGTGAGCTGTGAGATCATGACCTGAGCTGAAGTCAGTCGCTCAACCAAATGAGCTACCCAGGCACCCCCAAAGCTAACATTTTAAATAAGAACTGATATTATGAAACTATGATAATTATCAAAATAATTATGATAAGTTATTATACTGTTGTTGCCTACATGAGGCAGAGTACCACTAACTCTGATAAATAAAAATATATCAAGGTCAGCAAGGGTACTGACAAGTCTCTTGTCATTCTCCTTTAGCACATACAGTTTCTGAAATATTGAGGCATGTTACCACACAATTTAATCTAGAGAAAGCTGAGCCTCTTTTCTGATTTGACAACTCTTGCCATGGAACTCATCAAAAGTAATATTTCAAACAATCTTAATTATTTCTGGCACCTTCTTTTCTACAGTGAAAGAATGAGTCTTCATACTTTTCCAGGAACCCTCTGGGAAATCCCGGAGATATTTTTAGGAACAAAAGATATCCTGAAAGTTATTTTACTTTGCTTAACATTTAGGATTAAATTTTAGGAAGGAAAAAAAAAGTTGTCAGGAGATTTGAATACTTAGGAATGTGAGTGTTGAGAAATAATTGGCCATTTAATTGAAAGTGACAATAAACATTTAAAAATAAACAGGGAAGATGACAACTTTTTTTTTTTAATTTTTTTTCAACGTTTATTTATTTTTGGGACAGAGGGAAACAGAGCATGAACGGAGGAGGGGCAGAGAGAGAGGGAGACACAGAATCGGAAACAGGCTCCAGGCTCTGAGCCATCAGCCCAGAGCCTGACGCGGGGCTCGAACTCATGGACCGCGAGATCGTGACCTGGCTGAAGTCGGACGCTTAACCGACTGCGCCACCCAGGCACCCCGATGACAACTTTTAAGAACTGTAACTCTTTCATAAGTGAGAAAGTTTTGTTTTCTTAGGTAAACAAGAATGTAATAAAACCAAAGGAAAGCACAGAAAATTTTCCTGACAAAACAGAATCTTTGCTATCCATGCAGATAACACACACAAAAAAGAACCCTTTAGGGGCAGCTGGGTGGCTCAGTCAGTTAAATGACTGACTCTTGGTTTTGGCTTAGGTCATGGTCTCACAATTTGTGAGATCCAGTCCTGCTTTGGGCTCTGCACACGAGAGCACAGAGGCTGCTTGGGATTCTTTATTTCCCTCTCTTTCTGCTCCTCCCCTCTTTGTGCATGCTCTCCCTCTCTCTTTCTCTCAAATAAATAAATAAACATTAAAAAAAATAACTCTTTATATTTTAGGTGAAAGAAATAAATAGTAAACTGAGGACACAAACCCATCAAAATTGAGCAAACTTTGCTAGGATTTTAACACATTTCATTGCTTGTCAGACTCATTATCTGTACTTACTATAATCAGAAAATGAAATTCCCTTTCTGTGTGCCTTATACTACTTTTGGTATCCATCAGGTTTTGTCCTTGTCGTTCTAGTTTAAGGCAAAACTTTTCTCTTTTTTTTCTTGAAGGAAAACACATCTTATTACTTTGCACATAAAATTGTGTCTCTCTGACAGGACCGTGGTAGAGTCTCATTCAAGTATATTAATTACAACTTTTAGCCAAAGCAATTTCTATTTCACCGAAAAAACTCAAGGGGTTGACAATTGTCAACTGTCACATAGTAGCATCTTAGATGAGCAGAATTTATGATCACACATTAAATACCTTTCTACAGACACAATAATCCCTTGTACAGCTTCTCAAAAAAGAGTGAAAAATAGCTTCTCTATAGAATGTAAACAAGAAGCACAAGTATATGAACTTAAAGCTATGCTTGGTAATTAATCTTTAGTATTCTGACTGCTTGGAAATGATCTAGGTATCCAATTAATACAGATTAGTTAGCTCAGTTTTATAGTAGTCCTAAGGATCTTGTGAGCTAATCTTCTAACTCATATACTATAAGATATAATTACTGTTGAAACAAAAATTTCAGAATAATGAATCAATTTGGTTAAATGCCAATTAACATTTTTAAAACTTTACACTTCAGTAGATGACTGGTAGCTGATTTGATTAGGAATTCTACATAAGCATAGGAAGAACATAATCCAAGTAGACTAAAAATGTAAGCTTGTATTATACTCTATGCTGATAAATCAGGGAAGACATAGCTTTTTATTAAACAAAAATAATAAATGAGTCTTATTTGTAAAATTTATATAAAATATGGGAACCTGGATTCTTAAAATATTTGAATTAAAATTCTATGAGAAAACCCAAATATATAAATCACTCAATAACAAAAATAAAGAAACTCATTGATAATAATACAATAATAGTAGGGGACTTTAATACCCCACTTACAACAATGGACAGATTAAGCAGAAAATCAA